>NC_057861.1:405861314-406011314 GCF_019393635.1 Dromiciops gliroides
AGAAGCCCTCAAGTATAACCCTACTTTTTTTGTTTTGTTTTGTTTTGTTTTAATTATTTCATTGTGTGATCTTGAGCAAGTAAAATCACTTCTCTTGACCTCGACTTATCTTTCTACAAACTGAGGGGATGGATTGCATATTATCTAAAGTCTCTCCTTTAAACAAAACAACGTGGGGTGAATACATGTCTGTTAAGTGAGAAAGATTTTTTAAAAAGAATAACCAACAAATGTATGTACATGATTTTGAGCATTCCTGATCTTGCTTTTAAATTTTCTGTTTCTTTGACCCAAAGAAAGACAATTAATAGATTATAAAATAAAAAGAAAATCCCTCCTATTTGTGCTATCACTTTGATGCTCCCTCCAACTACCTCACCTCTCAATTCTTTAGCTTCTTAAATCCCATGACCTTCTCCTTCACTCTACCTCAGTCTCAATAGAGATAGACACACTGCATCTCTCATAATTATCAACAAGTGTTACACATCCTTAATCAGAAACACTGACCTTCCACTATCTGACTATAAAGTTCTTCCACTTCTCTATAATCATTTCCCCACCTCATTGAGACATCCAATTCATGCATCCCTTGGGACTTGCTCATGTTGCTCACTTATTCTATCACCTTGCTGTCAGAGCCCGGGCAAGCACCATCATCTTTCTGAACCTCAATTTGTCCTTCTATAAACTATGGGTATAGACTCCATAATATCCAAAGTGGCCCCTAGGAAAAAAACTGGTTGTATTTTCTTCTGAATTGGGGATAGGCTAGATGAAGGGAGGAAGCTGTTCTATTTTCACGTTCATCTTCTTCCAATCTCAAAACTATTTTTTACCATTTAAGTTTTACAAGAAACCCTATTTTCAAATACCTCTCACTCTTGTCCTATGCTCACTCATCTCTTGCCAAATGGATTACTTCCACCATCTATACCCTCCAACACAGAAAGGGTATCATTTAATCCTTTGTAATTGATTCCATTTCTCCTTCATCAGAGAAGTGATTCCAAAACCTCATTTTTCCTCCTCAAGCCTTCCAAACTTTCCCCTACCCCTGCCCTTAAGGTGAGGATCCTTCTGTTTACTTTGCTGAGAAAAGTGTAGCCAACTGATGTGAGCTCACATTCCCCATTCTCTAGATTTCCAAAAACTTTAACATCATTTTCCCATTTGTATTTCTTTCCTTCAGTCTCTAAAAAAGCGGTAACTTATCCTTTCCTAGGAGTCCCTCTATTGGGGGATCTTTGATCTCACCCCCTTCCTATGTTCTGGAGCAAATTGTAACCTCAATGTTCAATGTCTCCCTATCTACTGATTCCTTCTCTACTGCCTTCAAACATTCGTAAATTGCTCTGATTATTCATTTGAAAAAACCTTCACTAGACTCTACTATGCCCTTATATTATTAACCTATATCTCTCTTCACTTTGTCTACCAAACTCTTTGTAAAAATCTATCCATTCCCTTCCTCTATTTCCTTTCTTATTCCTTAATTCCTTGCAATATGGATTTGGACTTCATTAGCCAATAGAAACTTCTCTACCCAGGTTATCAATAATCTTTTAGTTTTACAACCTTAATTTCTCAATTATCTTTTCTCAGTACTCATTCTTTATTTTTCTCTTGTAGTTGATACTATTGACCACCCTCTCCTCTTAGAGATTCTTTGATCTCTGCTTTGGGTTTTTTTATATAGTATTCTCTCCTAGAATGTCTTCATACTTGGATGCTCTTTCTCATTTTTTTTTGCAGGGCAATGAGGGTTAAGTGACTTGCCCAGGGTCACACAGTTAGTAAGTGTCAAGTGTCTGAGGTCGGATTTGAACTCAGGTCCTTCTGAATCCAAAGTCAGTGCTTTATCCACTGTGGCACCTAGCTGCCCCCTGGATGTTCTTTCTCAGTCTTCTCTGCTGGCTTACCATCTCTAGCTTGTTCCCTAACTGAGAAGTACATCAATGTTCTATCCTAAACCCTTTTTTCTGCTCCCTCTATACTCTCTTGATTAACCTTATCAGCTCCCACAGGTTTACCTCTAATGGGGACACACAAAAAATGACATCTTCTAATACAATTCACATCTGATAATCTCATCTTAGCTGAGGTTGACTCAAAGACTATGTTAGCAGAGCCCAAGTCCTGACAATTCCTATCAAACTTTAAAGATTTATAGAATCAGGTCATTGTATAGTGAGAACAAAATTTTAATAGAGAAGGTTGATCACCAGCTAATTAATATTTTGGCCTACCAACTCATACAATTGTAGAAAAGCTGGATACTTTGGAGGTAGTTTCTACATTGATTAAATCACCAGACTCATTGAAACATTAGCATTTCATCCTGTTGATTTGATCCTGGAACCCCTAGGCAGTCAAGATAATTTTGAATCTTGGTTTGTCAAAATGTTGTATTAACTCTTCCTTTTGCATTATCTAAAAATTTGATAAACACACATATTTTTTCTTTATACCAATGAAGTCACAGCTCCCTAGGTCATATATTTCAATCAAGTCATAAATAAAATATTCAACAGGATAGAACCAATGATAGATCCCTCTATCACTTTACTATATCTATTATAAGCACCAAAAATATATGGCATATGATGAATTGTAAGGTATATAGACCTCATTTGATTTTAAACTTGTTGGAGAACATATAAATTTAAATAAGATATACCCAACCACATTTTACTGAGCATGTTTATAGGACATTATACTTATTAGGCCTCTATTACTTAGACATTTAAACAAAAATCCGCCTTCAAGGATTTTATAATCTGAGTATGACTACTCAACCTTTTAGAAATCCAATTACTCTAATAAGAAAATCTATCCCATATATCACCACATTATTCATAAGATAACATAAACAATGAACCATCATTCCAGCCTGGCCCTCAAAGCCATCATGGAGGGCTACAACTCCTGAGAAGAGGCCCACCAGCCTTACCACCACAAACACTACCAACAACCAACTAGCAAATCAGAGAAATACTAGAATAGCAGAACCACCAGAATACTGGCCTTACTTGTTGCCCAGATCCCACAGCTGCAATCCTCGTGAAAAAAGAGCCCATTTCTACTAACTGCTGACCACCATGGTATCCTATCTGAAGAAGCAAAGTCATTTGGAGGGAGGAACAAGAGGCAAAAATTGCCAGGTGAGTCAGACCACCACAAACACCAACTCCCCTCATACATGACAGAGACAGACTAGGCCCTTTAGACCAAGATCTAGAGTAACAGTGCCCCATCCTCCCCTCTCTGAACCCAGACAACTCACCCCACTTTCAGCCCAATCCCCACAGTCATCATCAAGGAGAGCAACCTCTGTGGAGATAAGGCCTAGAAAGGTGGGGTTTTTTGTTTGTTTTTTTTATAGGTGTTCCCTTGACTGTTTGATAGCCACAGCTACTAAACACACATAAAATAAAGTCCCTGACATCAAAGTCCTTGGCATTGTCCTATGGCCAAATAGCAGAAACTGATAATTAGTGAAAATTATAATAAAGATATTATCATCTGTTTTTCTGCTATGCACTTTCCGTCTGACTTAGAGCTGAAATCTGCTATATGTGTTGTCTACCCCTTTAGAATGTGAGCTCTTTGAGAGCAAAGTCTTATTTTTCTATTTGTATCTTCAGCACTTAATAATTTTCATTCATTCATTCATTCATTGACCCATTAATTGATTTCATTCATTGAGAGTAAAGGGGTTTGATTTTAAGAGGAAGAAATTCAAAAGTAGTGGGAGCTCATGAGCATAAATTTGAATAGGCTGGATGTGGGACAGGCTTTAAAAGCTTGAAAGAAGCTGGGGATGCTACAATTGAACTGAATTAAATATTTTAAGTTTGTAGATTTGCAATATCTCTCTTTTCATCAACAGTGTCCCATGGGTATAATATACCCATACTTTACTTAATCGCCAAGTATTACACTGAGCACTAAATGATGATATGTCATTCAACAAAAGTGTTCTTATTTTAAAGGGGCTAAGAAATTAGTCTTTCAAAGAAGGCACCAAAGTAACCGTATTCACATATTACAAACAAAACGTCCTTTTAAAATGAGGGCATTATGTAACTGGAAGTTCAATTCAATGCAACTTCCCCCATTTTAAGTCATCTCCCCATATCAAGGCAAAGTCACAGAAAATGAAAATCATTCCTTTTTTATTTGGGAAAAAAAGAGAAATGAAATCTAACTGCTATCAAATATAGAGCTATACCAATGTATGTGTCACTCCTGGCCAAAAATAGTTTTAAATGGTTTTCTTTTTTATGTTCCTGTTGCCTTGGTTTACTGCAGAATGCAATTATTAGGTAAGTCAGTTGAAGTAAAGTCAAATTTTGAAAATCATAAAGGATCACAATGTACTTTAATGCATCAGATCCAATTCTGGCTATAATGTAATATAAAGATATCCTGTGGAAACACAAGTTCAGGAAAAATAATTCCAAAGGAATAAAGACAGGTTTTGCTCTTTTTCAAATGTGACTAAATAAACATCAAAGTGATACCATACATTACTTATATCTTTCTCTTAGAAGCAGATTTTTAACTTTTTAAAAATTTTAACTATCAATTATCTGACGATTATCAATTATCCATAGCATTCAGTCAATTCTTCAAAAAAAAAAAGGAACATAATGCTTGTCCTCTCAGGCCATGTGTTACTGTTACTTGGAAGCCTAACCTCTACCTTTCATTTTATGTTTCTCCTTTTCTAATGGTGGAATGTGAACCCAGACATAAATCTTACTGCCCGAGTAGCAGATCATGTTCATGTGTTTTCCTAGCACCTAGATGGAGTACTGGACTTGGAGTAAGGAAAACCCATGATCAGTGCTGCCTTTGATATTTACTATGTGACCCTGACCTCTTTAAGCCTCAGTTTCCTCACCTGTAAAATGGTGATGATAATATGTGTAATGCTAACAGTGCTGTTAGGATCAAATGAGATAACGTATACAAAATCCTTCGCAAATGTTAACATGCTCTATCAATATAAGGTATATTTATTATGACTATTATCATACCCATTAACACTTGCTATTGTCATAAATATTCATTATTTATTAAAAATAATTCTTAAGATGTTATCAATTCTAAATTATAATGTTTTACAGGCTTAAAGATGAATCTTGATTAATCTTTTTATCATACTAGTTTTCATAGACATAAATGTAGATATGCACACCAGTCTGGACCTCAAAGCCATTTCATTTCCATTAACCCTAGTTTCATGCCATTGTTCATGATGTTATAGAAAAGTATAATGGAAGTGGTGCCGATGGTGTCAAAATTGGAATCTTACCCAGACCAGTGGTACAATCCTAGAGGAGTCATTTAAGTTCTCTGAGGCACTGTTCTCTACTTATAAAATAGAGATAATAATAGTACCTATGTCCCAGAATTGTTGAGAGTAAAAATGATTAATTATATGTAAAACTATTTGGAAACAGTGTGTTAGAAAAATTCATGTATTAATGATTATACATGTATAACCTATATAATATTGCTTGCTGTCCTAGGAAAAGGGAGAAGAATGGAGGGAAACTATTTTAGAACTCAAAATCTTATAAAAATAAATGTAGAGAGGGCAGCTAGGTGGTGCAGTGGATAAAGCACCAGCCCTGAATTCAGGAGGACCTGAGTTCAAATGTGGCCTCAGACACTTGACATTTACTAGCTGTGTGACCCTGGGCAAGTCACTTAACCCTCATTGCCCCGCAAAAAAAAAAGAAAAGAAAAGAAAAGAAGAGAAAAAAATGAATGTAAAGGAGCAGATAGGTGGCACAGTGGATAGAGCACTGACCTTGGATTCAGGAAAACCTGAGTTCAAATCTGGCTTCAGATGCAACATTTATTAGCTGTGTGACCCTGGGCAAGTCACTTAACCCTAATTGCCCTGAAAAAAAATGAATGTAGAAAGCTATCTGTACATGTAATTGCAAAAAAAAAATACTATTAAGTAAAAAAAAAGATTTAGAAAGATAAGAAAACAATTCATGTATTAGTATTATCATTATTATTTAGGAGCCCTGCCTCAAGTCATAGTGGATAGAATGCTCAGCTTGTAGTCAGTAAGACCAGATCTAATCCAACCTATGCCACTTACTAGCTGTGTAACTGAGAAAGTCACTTATAACCTCTACATGCCTCAGTTAGCTCCCTAGGACTGATCTACAAAATCCTAGAAAGAGTGAAAAAATAAACAAACAAAAAACCCAAAACAAAAACAAAACCAAAAAAAAACCCTAGAACCTAACTCCTAAAGAAGGAGCATGGTGAGGCCTAAGATAGTTATATTCTCAGGCATGGTAAGTGACCACTCTCCACATTACATAATTAGAAACTACAAAAAGAGAGTCAGCTTATTTTGCTGCAGAGATTCCTCCCCAAAATACATGTTAAAACCATAGTTTTACTATAGAATGACAAAAATTTGGAGGTTTTCAAATTTAAGGAAAAATGGAGACATGTGAAGACATAATGAATCACCAAAGGACTCATAATACATTTCTGGGGTTGGCAGAATACTTCATAGGGAGAAGAAAGCTCTGCCCTTTTTCATTGCTCTCCCTTTTTGTAATGATTTGATGAAGGACATACTTATAGGAGCAGTTTCTTGAAATGAAGTTCATTACTTAGCCCCTGTACAGAAATCCACAACCTCAGTACTGTGAAAGGGAGCTTTTGTAACAGCAAGTCTTGTATTTGGCATTTACAACCAATGATAGGGTTTTTATGAGTTAATTTAGTCCTTCATTCCAGCCCACTTTATTTTTTTTGGCCTGAAACTTCTAAAACTTTAATTTGGTTCAGGCAAAAGGTTATCGTTGTAGAAAGTAATTACCATGGGAACAGGCAACAGGAATATCATCACATTTAAATCAAGGGTATTAACCAGAGACGGCAAAATAATTTAAATTATGTGTCTTTCTACTATGCTTTCTTTACTTTTCCAGGAACTCTTGTAGCTCCAAACACAGATACCTAAATAATAATTTGCTTGGTCTGTTTTTTAAACAATGGCTTCTACAAAGGTTCTGGTACCAGAAAATAATTCCTGCCCTATCCCTATACTATGAAGGGCTGTTCCCAAGCAACATTTATTAGGGATACTGGGGTATGTATTGTTAATATGAAACTTAATAAATAAAAAGATATCATGAAACATGGTAGAATGCAGTGTCTTTAATTTGCATTCAGAAGCCCTGGGTTCAAATCCTGGTTCTAATGCCAATTGAGTGACTGATCAGGTCATCTATAAAGTGGAGCTAATAATGCTTGCACTATTTACCTGGTAGGAGTGTGATAATGAACACATGTTGTTAACTGAAAAATGCTAAATTGAATGTGATACTGATCTGGGAAAGCTTTGGCTTCTTTTCCCAGGTTTATATCACCAGCTGCCTATAAGGAAACTTATTAGGAAGCCAATGATTAAATATTTGTCAAATTGAATTTCAAAAATGAATTTAATTTAACCATGAACTATTTCTTCTGAGCAGTGTCCCTTAGGACCTCAATCCTCCCTGGCATCCAGGCTGTCAATGTGAATAGTAAATTGTCAATATATATATTTCTGTTCTTGTTGTTCAGTTGTTCAGTTGTGTCTGACTCTTCACATGACCACATTTTGGTGTTTTCTTAGCAAAGATACAAGAGAGGTTTGCCATTTTACAGATGAGGAAACAGACAAACTGGATTAAGGGACTTAGCCAGGGTCACATAACTAATAAGTGTCTGAGGCTAAATTTGAAATCAGGAAGAGGAGTCTTCCTGACTCCAGGCCTGGAACTTTATCCACTGTGCCATTTAGCTGCCCTTATGCATTTAGTAATAGCTTACTATGCCCCAGACACTCTACTAAACATGGATGATACAAAAAGATGTGAAAGACAATCTTTTCTCTCAAGGAACTCACAGTCCAATAGACTGCTCATTACTGAAATTGCATTTGACTTTTCCCTTTCCTTTGACCAAGTCACCAAGCTGTGTCAGGTCTTCAGTCAGAAATCCCTCAGGTTCTATCCATCATCTCTGTTTTCCAGGAACAGATTCCATAATGATTAAATTTTAATTGACAAATGTTATGACCTTTTCTCAATCTTCATACTTCTTGACCTCCCAGTAACATTTGAGACGGTTACATGATCTTCACCTCCTGAATACTGTTTCTCCTTTGAGTATTATTGGTCTTTTTCCTATCTGACTTTCCCTTCTCAATCCCCTTTCCTGGATCATCATCCATTTTATTCTCACTAGCTGTGGATATACTCCAAGGCTCTGTCCTGGACTCTCTTCTATTTTGTCTCTATATTCTCTCTCCTGGTAACCTCAGCAGGATCTTTGGGCTTGAGTATCATCTCTACACAGAGAACTGACAAGTCTATGTATCGCCTGAGCTCCAGTTGTAAATTGATAACTGTATATTGGACATTTCAAATTGGATGTCCCTCATGCATCTCCAATTCTACATTTCCAAAGGATAATTCATTATGCCTCGCACCTACTAGCCCCTTATCTTTTTTTGGGGGGAGGGGGCAGGAAAATGAGGGTTAAGTGCCTTGCCCAAGGTCACACAGCTAGTGTCAAGTGTTTGAGGTTGGACTTGAACTCAGGTCCTCCTGAATCCAGGGCTGGTGCTTTATCCATTGTGCCATCTAGCTGCCCCCACTGAGCCATCTAGCTGCTGCCCCACTTCCCTCTTTCAAATGTCCATGTTTCTTTTGAGGTCACCACACACAGACTTAGAATGATCTTTCATTTCCAACTCTTCCATATGCTATAAGCCCATTAGACTGTGAGTTTCTTGAGAGGAGGAATTGTCTTTTGCCTTTGTATCCTCTGTGCTTAGCTCAGTACCTGTCACATAGTAGGAAATTTAAAGATAGTTATTGACTAATTTATCATGTTATTTGTCAAACTTATTAATTATAACTGTACAACAAACATCTTGTGAGTCTTTCTCCTCTTACACAAATACCACCCTAGGTAAGACATTAAGAATCTCTCACCTGGATTATGATAATAATTTCCTAATTGATCTTCTTGTGTCAGGTCTCTTTTTAATTCATGCTCAAAATAGTTGCCAAAGTAATATTCCTAAAGCACATATGCCATTTCCCTGCTTGATGAACTCCAGTGGCTCATTATTACTTCTGAAACTAAATAAAAAATTCTCTGTTTAGCATTTAAAGTCCTTTACAACCTAAGTAACTTCTACTTTTCCATTCTTTATTGCATACTATTCCCCTTCATATACTCTTTGGTTCAGACAATCGGCCTTCTAGCTATTCTATACATACATTTCATCCCCAATCTCCATACCTTTGTACAGGCTGTTCCCCATGCCTGATACGCATTTCTGTTTTTACTGTTACTTCTGAGATTCCATAGTTTCTTGTAAATCTCAGGTTCAAGGACACTTCCTGAATCATCTACCCCTAAGCACTGTAGAGACTTTTGGAAGAAATATGGAAACATTCACAAGAGTTTGGCCCATCTATTAGCACAATAAAGACCATGTGGATGAAGAATGACCATTTCTCAGGTTTCAATACACATTTGGACCAAAACACTCACAGATATGCTGTAGACAACTCGAATTGGCTCTCAAAAGCTCATTGTTAAATTTTCAGTATGAGCATTTACACCTTAAAAACTGGCAAATTATACAAATCAGGACTTGATTTATTGTTGTGTTGATTGTATAGACAAAAAGTGATGGAAAAATGTTAATGTTGATTAACATCAAATGTTAAGTCAACATTAATGCAGATTAAACTTCAAGGTATGGTATGTGTGCATTTATATGTGCCTGTATACATGCATGTATGGGTATGTGTATGCATGCATGTGTGTTTATGTATGCATGTATGTGTTTATGTATTGTTTGTGTGTTGTTAAACATTTTTCAGCACAGTACTATTATAGGACTTGTCAAGAACTGTGACATAAAATACAAACGGGCAATAGATTATACTAAAAGCAGAGAGGAAGAGGAGAAGAGCAGGCTGGATTGTCTTATGGAAATTTCAGAGCTTCTTTTTTGACTCTTGGGTTGAACTGAAAGCAAAATCCCATGTTTTTAATACTAATTTCAAACTGTTAATATATGGCAGTAAGACTGGAAACACAACTGACTCGGAAGAATTGAAGTTATCATCACACACATTGCAATGTGTAGAGGTAGGGATATGATGGACGGGAAGAGGCAGCATCATGAAATACTGAGAAGAAACCCTTTGGAACAAGAGTGAAAGACAACATCAAAACATTGCATGATAGCATGAAAAGCTTCACTGTTCATATGGCAAGAATGAGGGATGACAGGTGAATAGCCAGAGCACTCCACTAAAACCCTCAAAAGGTCAAGAGAAAGTAGGGAAGGCATCTGGTATATTGGCTAGACACCCCACAGCAACCTCTTGGGAGGAGATGGACTAGAGGCAGGCATGGAAGGACTTGGGATTTGCATCATTGGAGTGAAACATGAAATCAATGAGATCACAGATCCTTTTTAATATGTATATCAACTCCATGCAGAGAACTCCCAAAATACATGTATAATATGTAGAAATAGACACAAATAGCTATCACATCATATCATATCACAACACTTGATATCATAACATCATATATTATGTTATCTTTTTATCTACTAATTAATATCTATTGACTTTTTATCTATCAGCTATCTATAATCTGTCTAGCTATCTACAATCTATTTATGATCTACCTCTATATCTATCATATGTCTGTCTAACTACAATATCTCTCCTGAGTTGTCCCATATCTTTAAATGTCTGCTGAACATTTCCAAGTGAATTTCCCATTTTTATTGTTTAGTTGTGTCTGACTTCTTGTGACACCATTTGAGATTTTCTTGGCAAAGATACTGTAATGGTTTGTCATTTCCTTCTTCAGTTCATTTTGCAGATGAGGAAACTAAGTCAAACAAGGTTAAGTGACTTGCCGAAGGTCACACAGCTAGTGTCTGAGGCTGGATTTTAACTTGGGTCTTACTGACTCAATGCTCCACCTAGCTGCCCATAAGCATTTCCAATTTGACATATCATAAAAATGAACTCACCTTCTTTTAAAAATATGTACTTCTTCCAAAATAATCTAATTTTTTATCGCATCTTTATTCTTCTCATCACCCAAATTTGAAACTTCGGATTCTTCTGTACCTCCTCCTTCCCCCTCAAACCCCGCATCTACCCAATTTCCAAGTGCTGTCAAGTTCATCAACATAATATCTTATATATAGCTTAGTACTTTCCATACATACCATCACCTTTCTCTTTTTTTAATCATCCCTCTGCATTGTAATGGCCCATTATTGGTGTCCCTGCTCCCAACTCCCCCTTCTCCAATTCATTTTTCACTCAGCTAAAAAAATAATCTTCTTAAAGACACAGGTGTAGAGTGGTCACTCCTTAATTCAGAGGGAGCTAGTGGATACATACTGCTTCTAGGATCAAATACAAGCTTCTCAATCTAGTTTTTGAGGCCCTATGTAGATTGACTCTCATCACTTTAAATGTCTATATCTTCCTGTATTCTCTCAACTCAGTGCACTCCCGCCTCATCTCTGTTCAAATCATTCTATTCCTTGATGACCTAACTCAAGTGCAATCTCCTCCATGAGGCTATCCATGATCCTGCCTACTGAATTTGATTTGTCCCTTTTCAATGTTTTCTAAAGCATTTAGCTTGGACCTCTTCTTTCCCATTCACTTTCTACTTTATTGCTAAGTGAATACATGATCCTTCTTCCCTAGTATACTGCCCTTAAATGAAGAGACATTGTTAGTTGTGCCCCTTTTCATCTTTAGTGATTAAAAAAAAAGTATCTTACATGTGTGTGAGTAAAGCAGTGAATCAGGCTCAAGTGTAGGAATCCAGGACAAAGGCAACCACATCCAATCCCACCCATTCAAGTCTTGCTAAATGAAACTCTGGGGTTTTCTACTAACATTACAACTAACCACCATGGGGAAGAATGGGAATTGAAAAGAATTTACTTACCCCAATCTAAATAACATGCAGACCTGAGAGAATTGCTGAGAAGGAACAAGTAAGGAAAGACAGTGAGAAAGATAGATTTGGCTACAAAGACTCTTGTTGTGCTGGCTTAGAGTACTGTGAATATGACACCAGAGTGGGGAAAATTCAAAGGTTGTGGGCTATCTTACAAAAAGTGATAGCCACTCCCTTGTAGGGAAGAAGCTGACTTGCAGCTGCAATTCAATTAAAAAACATCTCTTGGCCATCATGGCTTAGCAGAGAAACAATAGATTGCAGTACAGCAGAAAAAGCTGTCCAATGGATAATGTCAGTCCCTCTGCTGGGTAAGCAGCAAGTAGCAGCTTCAGAGAAGAGCAGTTCTCCAAGATATTGCTTGAATAAGCTTTCTGTCATGGTACAATTGGAGGTGTTCTTACCATTATTTATTCTTCTGATATAAATAAATAGATGTTTTTGTTTAGAAAGTACACTACCTTAGAAGGGTAGCATTAACCCATCAGAAGTTATCAATTTAGAATAGGTTCATCCATTGGATTAGAACTTCACAAACCAGAGAAAATTCCATGCAGAGTCTAGTTACTTTTTATTAAAAGAAACGGGCCAAAAATGATTAAGAAAATAGAGTGCTTATTAATCAGGAAATGCAAATTAAAGCAACTTGAGATATCACCTCACACCTATCAGAGTGGCAAATATAACCAAAAAAAAGAAAGAAAATATTGGATGTTGGAGGGGATATGGGAAAACTGGGACATTAATCCACTATTAGTAGAGTTGTGAACTGATCCAACCATTCTGGAGAGCAATTTGGAACTATGTCCAAAGGGCTATAAAACTGTGCACAGCCTCTCATCCAGCAATACCACTGCTACATTTATATCCCAAAGACATCCCAAGAAAGAGAAGACCTATTTGTACCAAAATATTTCTAGCAACTTTTTTTGTAGTGGCTAAGAATTGGAAATCAAAAGAATGCCCATTCAATTAGTAAATGGCTAAATAAGTTGTGGTATATGATTTGATGGAATATTATTGTGCTATAAGAAATGATAAGCACGATGATTTCAGAAAGTCCTGGAAAGACTTATATGAACTGATGAAGTGAACAGAACCAGGATAACATTATGCAGAGTGAAAGCAATTTTGTTCAATGAAGAACAGTGACTAACTTTTTTCAGCAATACAATGATCCAGGAAAATCCCAAAGGACTAATGATAAAGCATACTATCTACTTCCAAAGAAAGAACTTTTATTGATTGAACAAAGACTGAAGCATGGTATTTTTCACTTTCTTTAATTTTTTTTCTTTTATTCAAGTTTTCTTATACAAAATGACTAATACGGTAATGTTTTACATAATTGCACATGTATAATCTATATATGATTGTTTACCTCTTCAGGGAGGGGTGGGAGAGAGGAAGGGAGAGATAGAATTTGAAACTCAAAACTTCAAATAAAAATTTTTGTTATTATTAAAAAAAATGTGGAGTCTTGTCTAGGGAACGAAATCCATATATGGTACTACAATGTGGAATGGACAGCTAGGTGACTCAGTGGATAGAGCACTGGGCCTGGTGTTACAAAGATCTGAGTTCAGATCTAGCCTCAAACACTTCTTAACTGTGTAACGATGGGAAAAATCATTTAACTCTATTTCCTCAGTTTCCTCATCTGTAAAATGAGGTAGAGAAGGAAATGGCAAATCACTCCAATATCCTTGTCAAAAAACTCCAAACAGAGTCACAAAGAGTTGGATATGATTGAAATTCCTGAGAAATGGGGCAGCTAGGTGGTGCAATGGATAGAGGACTAGCCCTGGATTCAAGAGGACCTGAGTTCAAATCTGACCTCAGACACTTGACACTTACTAGCTGTGTGACCCTGGGCAAGTCATTTAACCCCAATTGCCTCACCCAAACCAAAATTCCTGAGTAACATAGTATGCTTTCCAGTACAAGCAAGGAGAATCATATGGATTGTGGAAATTCAAAGATGTGGGAGGGGGAACTAAACATTTGTCTGTTAGAGAGAGGAGTGTTAAATACAAATTTTATATACTTTACAATTTTTCATAGGATACACTATGAGAAAATATTTGGAGGAAAGGAATTGGACTTATCTCTCCCTCAGGGTTCTGACTATCTGCCAAAGTCATTAGGAAGCCTTTTTCAGTCCTATTTTGTTCTGTACTACTCATCCTGTACTCTTCTACCCCCAAAACTGGAAAGGACACTTCATTAGGCTGGTATTGCTCTCTATAAATGGAGATGGGACCAAGAGAATCTATGACCAATTTCCCTTTCCCTACCATGTCACATGATGGTTGTATTTATGGATGAATTTGATTCTGTCAGATTTTTGCTTCCAAAGTGGCATGAGACCACTTTGTTTAAAAAATGACTTTGACATTTGAAAATTTTGTAATTGTCTCACCCTGAATGATTAATTGTGAAGAAAAGACAATAAGCATGAAAGGCACTAGAAGCTGGAGCCTCATCATCAGATTAAAAAAAAGAAACTATAATAGAGCAATAATTTAAACTATTGGATTCTTCTTAAATAATAAACATGAACAGGCTAAAACTGAACTGAGACTTTTGGGATATTCTGTATTATAAGACCAGGGGGACTACAGCTTTTCATCCTGGACTTTATGGTTGTTTTCACACCTCTAATTTTTATCATTATATACATCTTGCTGTATGGACTTTGTATTTGTAATACTGTCCCTTCTTTAGTTGCTTCTAGGATTAAAGCTTTCATTGATGCCATAGTGATGCCCCTGTGACCTTTGAATTGCATCCACTGAACTTTTCACTCCCTTTCTCCTTAAAGACAGGGACATCTGTATGCCCCATTTTTCATTCTTGAAGAAACTACAGAAAATGGACTTTCACCACTTTCTCACCAGAAATAAAGAGAGGGGAGGATGTTATGGGAATACAGTGGGACCCCAAGAAACCTAAAGATCCCAACCCCCCAAGGAATCCTTGAACTCTCCCAGGGGAGGGGCAGCTCTGCCTCCCACCTCAGAAATGGGTATTACCCAGTAAGACCCTGGTACACTGATATGCAAGATATGGATGGGTACTGCAATATCTTACTGATTCCTCATTATTCCAAAATTCCTTCCCTGTTGTTACATTTCCCTCTCAGTTCTTTGTAATACCCTTCCCTCACTTTTTTCTGGTAAAAATACAAAAAACCAGTGTTCTCTTACTCCAGAGGGACAGTCAACAAGGTGATCCATTCCCCAGCCATATTTCTCTCTCCTAATAAATCTCTTTTTATTAAAAAAAAAAAGAGCAGGGGGAAGACTCTGTCAATACTGTGGTCAAGTTTTGACATGGGAAACAAAGGAAATAAGAAAATATGAAAGGATACTTGAAGAAACCACAATATGGATGAACTAGTTACGGTGAGTGATGGGCAAAGAGGAGCAAAGTCCTCACTTGGAGGGGGCAGGTTGTGGGAGGGGAAGTGATCTTTTGCAAGTAGTAAGCTCACAATGAGAGAGGGATGAGAGGAGATAACAGTGAGTTCAGTTTTTTACCATGTGGAACTTGAAAAGGAATCAACTGAATGTAATCAACTAAAGATATTCCCCCAAAATAAGGTATGTAATTAAAAATGGGTGAAACTTGGAAGGTTGACAGGGTAGATATGGGGATCAATCATTCAATTAAGCAATAATTTACCAAGTAATTGTTATGTACCATCCATTGTCCTAGGCACTGAGGACATAAAGACAACAACAACAACAACCCCAGTCTATACAGGACTTTATCTACAGGAGTCTATCTTCTTTTTTTGTTTGTTTGTTTTGGTTTTTGGTTTTTTTGGGAGGCAATTGGGGTTAAGTGACTTGCCCAGGGTCACACAGCTAGTAAGTGTCAAGTGTCTGAGGCCAGGCAAGAGTCTATCTTCTAGTAGAAAGAAACCAAAGAACAATGAAAGAATTTCCTGAGAGGCAAACTTGGTAGATTGTGCTGTGTTAAACCAATTTGGTCAAGGAATTGAGTGAGAAAACAATAAGCTACTGGATTGTTTCATGTTATTATACAGTTAGTAAGCTAAATTAATCTAAACTGAACTGGGGGATATGGGAAGGGTTCCTAGGGCATTGATCTAATGGAATTTGATTAGTATGTGTTGGGGAATTAAAAAATCCTTTTAAGAAAGGAATAAAGAAAGGATGCAAGCTAGAGAAAACAATTTGGAATGGACATTATAGGAAACAATGTTTTTCAGTAGAAAAAACACTAGATATAGAATCTAAATTACATTCAAATACTTGGTCTATCACTTAGTTACCTGTGTGACCACAGATCAATCATTTAACCTCTCTAGACCCCAGTTGTCTCATCTGTAAAATGAGAGGAATAGACTAGATGACCTCTGAGGTCCCAACCAAACTCTAGATTTTGATCCTATGATGTCAAAAGAACCCTTGGGGAAAGGTTGCTTCATCTGTAAATGCTAATAAGATATTCCTTCAAGAAACATTTAGGGATGGCCACAGGCCAGCAGAAAGTGTGTTAAGCTATCTCATCCTTCAACTTTATTTCACAGCTTTAAGGGGAAAGGCATAAAAGTCCCTTGTACAATTATAGGCTTTCAAAAATAATAGGATTTAGACTTGAGAGGGACCTCAGAGAGTATTTAGTGCAACCCCTGATTTCATAGAAAGGGAAACTGAGGCCTGTTGAAGTCATGAGATTTATTCAAAACTGCACAAGTAGTAGTCAAAATTTGAATACTAATAATCTCAATTCCAATCTAGTCTTTTTTTTTTCTACTAAACATTACTCTTTTCAACCATTACAAATAAATCCTATTTAAGATTCAGAATTGCTATAGGTTTGGGATAGTTTTTTTTTCTTTTTTAGCTATTCTATTCCCTCTAACTAGTACACAACAGAAGAAAACATGCCTACATAGGATTATTTTAGCCTCTGGATATGTGGGAAAATACTGATTTTCATGGCTATTTTATATGGCATGTAGATATTTATATTCATATCACATATAAATATATGTATAACTACACATTACACATATGCATGTTATATATGTGTACATAATATATAATAACAAAACAAGATAAACATCTATAAAATAGTCATATATATATATATAGATATTATACAAACACATTATATATATAATTATTTTGTTGACTATTTTATATGTAAAATATTATCATCATCACCATCATCATCATAGGGAATAAAATATTCAAAAACTGACTGGGTGAATTCTAGCCATATAGACAAGTCAGCACACATCATTACTCTATCAAACATAGTCACTATCATCTTATTGTCAATTCAACCAAGCAAAAGATCACCTGGAGAGCTTATTCATCTGACTCTCCCTGAAAAATTGATTTAAAAAAATTAAACCACATGGTAGCAAAAAGAGAATTGTGCATGATTATTCTAACACTTTGCTGAAAACCACATTTTAAAAATCCTTCAATAGGTCACAACAAATTTTAATTTACACTATTTGATAAATAGACTTGTAATAATTTTAAATGAGACAATTGACTTGTGGACCTAAGAAGTCATTTCTTTTAAAGAACAGCACAAATTATTGAAAAAAAAATTTCTTCCTGCGTGGATATTGATTCATTTCTTTATAAAAAGAAGAAAAAGAAAATTATAATTATTGTAGCACTGCTGATTCTATTATAAAGAGAGGTCTACCAATATATCTATTATTAACCCCTATTGTCACTAGTTTATGATCTCAGCGGTGAACTTGGCACAAAAGATCCCCCCCTTGGAGGCACATTTTTCTCACAGAATTTTTTAGTCATTTGTCTTCTTATGAATTATACAGTGGCCAGAAATGACATGAATTCAAATAAGCTTTTCCTCTCTAATCATACAAAAGAAAGGTTTGTTCTTTGAAATGAAAATATTTACCTCAAAACATATTTATTGTATATTCTTGTATATTTGAGTATTCTTCTAGAGGAAAGATATTTTTGTCTGAACTAGCCAAAGCAGAATCTAAACAGCTGATCACTTTGACCATCTTCAAAATAGGTAGAGAGGCAAATAAAGCAGACTCTGTCATGATGGTTGGGATCAATTATCAAGTCAAATGAAATGACCAGAGTGCCTGTGAAGGCCTGGTAATTAGACAGTGGTATGTGTACAAAACCAGGGAGGAAGTTTCACACATTTAGAAATTTCAGAACCACATGTGTGCTAAGCACCACAGGCACACAAACACACACACACACACAAATCAAATTCCATTTTGAAAGGAATTTAATTTATGAGTTTAGGAATTTAATTTGATTTATCAGCACAATAGTACCATATGTTGTTTAAGCAAATTCCCAGAAATTCATTTTAAATTATAAAAAAAAAATTCTGATAAGAATAGATTTGCTAAATCTATCCTTACTGTCTATAGTTTAAAGCTAGGATAATATCATAAAAATCAAGTTGGAAATGTCCTCAGAAGTAATTTAACTGCATGCCGGTAAATGTTTAAAAGCCAGTTCTCAGGGGGGAAAATGTATTCATAACACACTTTTAAGTTTAATCTTCATTATTAAAATTTTCCCTGCCACTTTCTTAAGTTCATACAATCAACAAAATAATATATCTTAATCTTATTTGCAATATTTTGTCAATTTCTGAGAAATACTTGCACACAATTGACTCAAAAGAGCTAGTTCAAGCACACCCCCACTTTTGGTCCAAGCCTTTCATTTAAGACATAAAGGAAGCTGAGATCAACAGAAGTTACGGAACTTTTCTAGTTTTGTTCTTTAGTCTTGTCCAACTCTTTGTGGCCCCATTTCTAGTTTTCTTGGCAATGATACTGGTTTGGCTTGCCAATTACTTCTCCAGCTCATTTTATATATAACAAAAATGAGGCAAACAGGGTTAAATGACTTACCAGGGTCACACAGCTACTAATTGGCTGATGCCAGATTTGAACTCACAAAGATGAGTCTTCCTGATTCCAAGCCCAGTGTTCTATCCACTGTACCACCTAGTAGCCCCTTCCCAACAGTCAACATGAGAGGTTCAACACAAACCCTCTAATTCTAGAGAGTTTTCTTTCCATTGTACCAACATGTTTTAGTCTACAACAATAATTCTAAGTAAATTAAATCTATGGGAACATCTATTTTGCTAGTGAACTTTGGAAGAAACCAATCATTACTAATGGTTTCATTTACCGTTCTTCTCATTCAGTGTGAAACTGTCTTAAAGTCTTCTGCCTATCTGGCTTATGTTAAATTGGACGATCAAAGCTAACTAGAAATTCATCTCTCTCGTCTCAGTGCTTTGAATGGAGGTAAATGGTCAGCAAATATCTACTGAATTAAATTGAATCTCTTACACAGGCCTGTTGTTAACTGACAATAACTACTCTGGGTACAACTGCCTCCCATCCAAACCATCCAAACTCCAACAAAACCTCTGTTGTTTTTGGTGCTTTAGAAAGCTATGCAACTTTTTAAAAGGCAAATTTCCTAGATTTTTATCTGTATCAGACCTTCCCAAATGTACAAGTTCGGTCAAGATTTTAAAGACTCAGTGATTTTAAAAGGCAATTTGTTTAGAAATTGAAGCATTTAGATCCAATGTTTGTTTCTCATTATAGCATGACAGTGATATAAACAAAAGTCTCAAAAACATGACCTTCACTAAATGTGCTCCTTCCCAGTGCCAAGAGCAAATGTAATTGCTGGAAATGGGAAGAGAAAAGTAAAATTGATCCAGTTGAGGCAAATTTGAAAATGGAAGGTGAATCTTTTTATGATATTCTAAGTTTCACAGCACAGCATCACAATGAACATGTAGAACAATGAATGAAGCTGTTAATAATGACCAGTATCTTCCAAAACACACAGAGCAAGACAGATTACTACCATCAATATAATTCTCTTAGAACTACTGTGTACTGGACTACCAATGCCTCAGAGCATCATCTATTTCAGAATATGGCAATCATTTGATGAAAAGCAAGTCTATTCTAACTCAAGCTACCTAGGAGACATGGCACTTGGGTTTTTGAGTTGGGGGTTTTATTGAAGTTCAACAAGATTATGTTTTGGAGCCCCTGGATATAAAGGGATGCTATGAGGTTTTATATAAGTATTAAAATGAGTGACTGACCTTGTGACTGCTGGCACAAATGCTACCAATCTCCAACAATGCCCCAGGGAAATGACATTGTCAATCGTCCTCTTCCCCCTTGATATTTCCTTTTCTCTAGCTTTACATGATATTACTTTCTCATGATTCTTACCTCTCTGATACTTCTCTTGATTCTTCTTTGCTAAATCTTCATCCAGATCATACCTGCTGATGATGGGTGTCTCCTAAGGCTCTGTCCTGAGCTCTCTTCTTTTTCTTCTTCTATACTATTTGACTTGGTGATTTCATTAGCACTCATAGTTTCAATAATTATATCTATGTAAATGTTCTCAAATCTACTTATCCAGCCTTAAACTCCCTGCTGCCCTCTAATCTCACATTTATAAGTGCTTGTTAGACATCTTGAAATGGATGTTCTATAGAGATTTTAAACTCAATATGTCCCAAACTTTATTCATGATCTTTCCCTCAAGCCCTTACCCCATCTTGACTCTTCACTATTGCTATTGAGAGCACCACCATACTCCCAGTCTTCCTGGCTAACAACCCCATTATCATCCTTCACTCATTACTCTCCTTCACCCAACACCATATTCAATCTGTTGCAACACCTGTCCATTTTACCTTCATAATATCTCTCACATGAGCCCATTTCTCTGATATTGCCATCACTGTGGAACAGGCCCACAAGAGGTGTATTTCAAAGTCCCCTGGGTTGTCTGCCTGCAAAAAGTTTCTCCCCATTCCAGTCAATGCCTCAACTCAGTAGTCAGAGTAATCTTCCTAAAGCACATGTCTAATCACCTCTCTGTCTCTCTGTCTCTATCTGTCTCTCTCTCTCTCTCTCTCTCTCTCTCTCTCTCTCTCTCTCTCTCTCTCTCTCACACACACACACACACACACACACACACACACACACCCCTATGCATGCACACACCTGTTAGTGAATAAACTCTAGTGGCTCCCTATCACAACCAAGATCAAATTTATAAGTCCTTAATAAGCTGACCCCATGTAACCTTTCCAGTTCTCTTATACCATATGTCCCACCATGTACTCTGTGATCCAATGACACTGGCCTCATTGTTCTTTTTTTTTTTTTTGGTGAGGCATTTGGGGTTAAATGACTTGCCCAGGGTCACACAGCTAGGAAGTGTCTGAGGCCGGATTTGAACTCAGGTCCTCCTGACTCCAAGGCTGGTGCTCCATCCACTGTGCCACCTAGCTGCCCCCTCTCATTGTTCTTCTTGAACAAGAAACTTCTCCCAACTCCAGGCATTTTTCAGTGGCTTTCCTCCATATGTAGAAAGCTCTCCCTTCTTATTGATACCTCCTGGTTTCCCTGACTTCCTTCAAGTACTAGCTAAAATCTCAACTTCTAGAGGAAGACTTTCCTAATTCTCCTTAATTGTAACGCCTTTCCTCTGTTGATTATTTCCAATTTATCCTATTTATAGCTTATTTGTACATAGTTATTTGCATGTTGTCTCCCAATTAGATTGTGCTCTCCCTGACAAAAGGAACTGTATTTTACCTTTCTTTTTATCCTTAGTGCTTAGCATAGTACCTGGCATTTAGTAGGCACTTAATAGTTATCAATTGACTTACTGACCATGAACCATAATTGATTATTAACCATTTGGTGAATATGTTGACCTAAGGGTCAATAGGTAATTTTAGTGAGTCAGCATTGTGCAGTAGAAAACAAGTCTGTCTTGAAGCCCAAAAGACTTGAGATCAAGTACTGCCTTTGAAATATACTAGACAATTTATAAACTCTTAGTGCCCCCAGAGAATTCCCTAAGACTATAAGTTGCAAAGAAAGTGCCAACCTCTATTAGTAGTGGAAGTTGCTCAATGTGATCTCCCTAGCACAGTGAAATTAATGATGCAACCCCTATAATCATGTCATTTTTCTGGCCCAGAAAAAGAGGTAAGGGAAGAAATGTAATTAGATGCCAACTTTGAAATGTGCCCTCCCTTGACCCATGTTCAATTACAGATGGAAGCACTGGTGAATTAATGATTAATTTTTTCTTCTCTGGAAATAAGAATTAAGGTATAGGTGAAATTACTGTAGTAGCTTTAGGCAGAAATAAAGAAATGTTGAATTTGGAACTTTTTTTTTTTACTTTTGTGAAGAAACATGTCCTAACAACTAAAGGGGTAAAATGTATGTTTTCCAGGGAGATGATGATGGTGGTGGTTATCATTATCATTATCAGAATCATGATCATCTCTCATTTAGTTTAAAATACAATCTTTTCTTGCAACCATGGCATCCTATTTTATATATATATAAAAGAGGATCATGACCAATATATACTATGAAGTTGTTTTAAAGCCTTATAGACAAAGACATGTGGACCACTATTTTTAATTGAGAAAAATAAAGATAACTCCTATGTTCAAGCCAAATAATAAATACCAAACTGATTAACTATGAACTTTACAACTACTATTCCCAGGTCATCTGGGGCAACCTTAGGTCAGGTGAACCAAAAGAGGTTTGATGTCCGTGAGCTAATAGCAGAAAGACTGAAGATAAACAATTCTATTGATTTAATATACTTCATATCAAAAACCAACATCATTGTCCCACAATTAACTGAGGTCAGTCCTTCTGGACTATCTTCCTCTCTGAGCTCTGTAGATATGCTTTGTTGAACAGGATCCATTCCATCTTTTAGTCAAAACAAATTTTGCTAGGGTCATCTTGACCCAGCCTTAGCATCATTAACAAATGAGGTTCCAGGAATAGATTGAATCTCATGAGTCAGTTAAGTTTAATCTATCACGTAACTAGAGTCTGCTTCCCTCAGTCTTGCCTGCCATCTTGCAAAGGGCATCCCTTTAGTGGCTGGGGGAACCAGACAAGAAAACAGACAGGAATCTGCAGAAGCTAATCACTGCTACAGGATAAACAACTCAAAAAACACATGCACTAATACTGATGAAGAGGCTCAGTAAGTTCATTTCACAAAACAAAGAATGGCAGTGTGGTATTGTGGAAAGAGAACTGGATTTAGACTCTCATGATCTGAATCGCAACCTTGGCTCACCACGTATTAGGTATGTAACTTCAAATGAACCATTTAATATCCCAGGCTCAGTACCTTCATTGGTAAAATAGGTATAATACTATATTACAGCCCACTCCACTGGGTTGCTGTGAAGAAAGTTCTTTAGATACTCTGAAATAGTATATAAATGTGGGCTATTATTACGTTCACATACATTATATAGCTAGGTCCCAATTAGTACAAACAATAAATCCTGTGAAGTGATTACATGTATTTGAATTTCTCTATTTGAAGGTATAATTATGTAAAATATGGCAATCGGTTCAAACCCAATGGAAATATGCTTGAACAGCTAGGTGGTTCAGTGGACAGAATGCAGGGACAGAGTCAGAAAGACTCATCCTGAGTTCAAATTGGGCTCAGACATTTACTATCTGTGTGATCCTGGACACGTCGCTTCACCCAATTTGCCACAGTTTCCTCCTCTCTTACATCAGCTGGAGAAGGAAAGGGCAAACCACTCCACTATTTTTGCCAAGAAAACCCCAAATGGCATCATGAAGAATCAAGAATGACTGAAAACAACTAAACAACAGCAGTGGAATATGGAGGCATATTTGAATAATGTGACCATTTTGTTGTTCACATGGATTGAAATCTAGCTGTTAGCCAAAATTCTTCTATAGGTTCAGGAAAATAATATTTATATTATGCATCAAAATTTGCTAAATACTTTATGTATATCATTTTATTTAATGTTTTATACAGCTACTATAGGTATTATTATCCCCATTCTATAGATAAGGAAACTGAGACTCAAAAGAGGTGAGGTGACTTGGGTTTTTTCAAATCCCATGGACTAATTTCTTAATATCTTAAGATCAGCTATTCCCCCCACATGTATGAGAGGGCTCGGCAGGTCACCTGTATAAGTATGAAATGGGCAAATCTTGAGACCCTTTTCACGTACTTTATCTATTCTTGTTCCTTAGCCAAGTCTCATATCTACTTTTATGTCTTTGTTCAATCTCCTCTTCAAAGTCCTTTCTCCCTTTACCTTTATCATTTTCACCTTTCAGGGTGAGTCCCATATTTTTTATACAGTATTGAGTGAGAACTCAAATCCATCCTAGTGTTTATCATCATTAGCTCCATTTCTACTTATTCTATTCATGACACAATTTTTTTGAATCACAGACTTTCAGAATAGGAAGGACTTTTTAATAACAATACAATTTCATACTTAGGCATGAATACCTTGTATAGCATGCTTCAAAGATACATTAAGGTCTCTTCTTGAAAAACACAAGGACTAGGGAACTTACTATCCAATAAAGTAGCTCATTCCATTTTTTAAACATCTCTAATTATTTGAAATGTTTCCTTGCACTGAATCGAAATATATCACCCAGTAATTTCTCTTATTTTGCCATTTTCCTTCTATTGTTTTCTAAAATATATGTAAAAACAAAATTTTACATCAATTTTTTAAAACTTTGTGTTCCAACTTCTGTTCCTCCCTCCCTTCCCACCCCCCACCCATAAGAACTCAAGCAATTCAAAATAAGTTATACATGAGTAGTCATGGAAAACATTACCACATTACATAGGTTGTGAGAGAAAATGGTTAAAAAAACAAAACTTCAGGTTAAGGAATTGTCAAAGGAAAAAAATTTTTTTTAATGTGTTTCCATCTGTTTTCATATACCATCAGTTCTTTCTCTGTAGATGGGTTACAATTTTCATAAGTCCTTCAGGGTTATATTGGATCATTGCCTTGCTGAAAATACCCACATGCTTCCTAGCAGATCATCTTACACTATTGCTGTAATTTTGTATACAGTACATTTCACTATGCTTCAGTTCATGTAAGTCTTTCCAGGTTTTTCTGATAGTATCCTGTTTATCATAACCTGTATATAGTACCTTAAACTTGACAAAGAATTTTTTTTCCTAATAGCCCAGCAAAGTAGGTACCATACATTTTGCCATTTTAATAAATCATCATAACTATTTCCCTCCATCCTATTCCTTTCCCATGATATTTATTCTATTTTCTATCTTCTTTTACCCTATTCTTTCTCAAAAGTGTTTTATTTCTGACTGTCCCCTCCTTTGCTCTGCACTCCCTTTTGTGACCCTTCCCTCCTTATCCCCTTCCCCTCCTTTCTGTAGGGTTAATAAGATTACTACTCTCAATTGGGTGCGAATGTTATTCCCTCCTTGAGCCCACTCTGATGAGATTAAGGTGTTTAAGCTAATACTATGTTCTAAATTTTTCTTCCTTCCTGCCTCCTCAACCCTCCCTATGAAATCAAGCAATTCCATATGTCATACTTGTGTAGTTATGCAAAATATCTTCACCTTCATCGAAAGTGTTTTGCATTTTACTGCTCTCTCCCCAAATCTGCCCTTCCCTCCTTCCCTTCTTTTCTCCCCCCCTTATCTCCCTCCCCTCCCACTTTCCCTCAGAGCAAAAATATATTACTATACCCACTTGAGTATGTATGTTACTCCCTCTTTGAGCCAATTCTGATGATATTAAGGTTCACTCATCACCCCACTCCTTCGCCCTCTTCCCCCTCCATAAGTTTTTTCTTATTTCATTCATGTGAACTACGTCTCCCCAGACCATCTCTCTCCTTCACCCTCCCCCAGACTATTCCTCCTACCCCTCAACCCTATTTTAAAGATGTCATCATTGGTTGGTTAGGTGGCACAGTGGACAAAGCACCAGCCCTGGACCCAGGAGGCCCCTTGCCCCAATCCGGCCCCAGACATGACACTCCACCCTGTTTCCCCATAAAGAACAAAACATAAATGCTTTACAGTGATCATCCCTTTATATTTAGTTCATACCTGTATCTATTGTGAATTCCTTACTGAGAAAGTTCTTATGAGTTCAAAGTATTATCTTCCCATGTAGGAATGTAAACAGTTTGATCTTTTAATATCCCTCATGAAGTCTTTTTCCTGTTTACCTTTTTATACTTTTCCAGGGTCTTGTATTTGAAAGTCAAATTTTCTATTCAGTTCAAGTCTTTTCATCACAAATGCCTGAAATTCCTCTTTTTCATTGAAGTTCCATTTTTTCCTCTGAAAGAGTAATCAGTTTTGCTGGGTACATGATTCTTGGCTGTAGTCCCAGTTCCTTTGCCCTCTGGAATATCATATTCCATGCCCTTTGGTCATTTAATGTAGATGCTGCTAGATCTTGTTTTAGCCTTATTGGAGCTCCACTGTATTTGAATTCCTTTTTTCTAGCTGCTTGCAATATTTTCTCCTTGACCTGGGAGCTCTGGAATTTGGCTAAAATATTCCTGGAGGTTTTCCTTTTGGGATCTCTTTCAGGAGGTGATTGCTAGATTTTTTCAATTTCTACTTTTCCTTCTGTTTCTAGAATATCAGGGCAATTTTCTCTGACAATCTCTTGGAAGATGCTGTCTAAACTCATTTTGATCATGGTTTTCAGGTAGTCCAGTGATTTTCAAATTATCTTTCCTGGATCTATTTTCTAGGTCAGTTGTTTTTCCAAGGAGATATTTCATATTGCCCTCTATTTTTTATTCATTTGGATTTGCTTTACTGTGTCCTGGTTTCTCATAAAGTCACTAGCTTCTATTTCTTCAAACCTAGTTCTTAGGCAATAATTTTCACCAGATAGCTTTTTTATCTCCTTTTCCATTTGGCTTTTCAAGCTGTTGATTTTTTCCTCATAGCTCTCATGCATTGCTCTTATTTCTCTTTCCATTCTTTCCTCCACCTCTCTAAATCTTCTTTCTATCTCTCCTACTTTCTCTTCAAAGTCCCTTTTGAGTGCTTCCATGGCCTGAGACCAATTCATATTTTTCTTGGGAGCTTTGGATATAGGGGCCCTGAGGTTGTTATCCTCTTCTGAGGGTGCACCTTGATCTTCCTCATTGCTAAAGAAACTTTCAATAATTCTCAACTTTATTTGCTTGCTCATCTTACAGTTTTTTACTTGACTTTTAGCTCCCTCTTATGGTGGGGCCATACTTGCAAGCTACACTGTGTCAAGCTTTAGAGGGTCCCAGGTGTTTCAGTTTGAGGGAGGGGAGGTTTTTCTCTTGCCTGTCCTGTTCTCTGGTCCAAAGGTAATCTCAAGCCAACTTGCTAGTTAACCACCTAGCAGAGTGCTATGTTGATTTTTATCTTTGATGCCTCTCCCCAATCTGGGACTTCGGCCACTCAAGATTTCTTCCTGGTTCCCTGATGGGGTGGGATATTCAAACTCCTCCTCAGGTCTCACAGACACCCCTGTGTATTTTCCACCCTCCATCCCCCCACCCCCACCAGGCCAGCTGTTCAGCCCTCTCACCTGATGGTAAGCTTAGTTCCATAAGAGGGTGGTACTGTAGCTGATTCAGAGGCTGGGAATAAATTCTCCTTGCACAGTGTATTTGGGGGCCTGTGTTGGCGCTATGGGGGGGGGGAATGTTGCTTTCTGCTGGCAGCCCAGTACAGGCCCCTTTAATCTGGAAAATAATCTCAGTGTCTTTTGTGGGTTTTGATGCTCCAGGGCTTGTTTTATTGCTGTTTTAGGGGTAATTGTGTCAGGAGCTCTATGTATTTAATATCTTTTCCCCGGTAATTTCTAATGATGGGTCTCTGACCTCGTTGGAGCCACACAGAGCAGTTCTAAGGCATCTTCCATATGATTGTAGTTCAAATAGTCAAATTCTGTTATCATGTATCACCCATCCATTTCCCACATAGTCCCTCCCCCACCAAACAAACCATTCCCCACCCTAAGCTAAACATCCTTAGCTTTTTCTAAACAATCCTCATATAATGACTTCAAATTCCTCTACTATTCTGTTCACTATACTTTGGATAAACTCCAATATGTCCATGTATATCCTAAAATATGATGTCCTGATCAGAACACAATGTTTTAGCTATAGTCCTACCAGCATGGAATATAGTCGGCAACTGGTCACCATATTTTCAGAAATATATCCCAAGATGGGAAGGCATAGCACATTTTTGCCTTACAATGAAAAGAGGCTCCACCAAAAACACCTAGGTCTTTTGTACATGGACTTTTTTCAGACTATGCCTCTTCCATCCTATCCTTATAAAGTTTATTATTTTGTATATAATGAAATATTTTATGTATATTATGAAATGAAATATTTTTATATCTAATTTTCCAACTTGTTAGATTAAGCCCATAATTATAGCCTGGTAAACACTTTCAAATTCCCATTCTTTCTACTCCAAATGTAGGTATCTCTCTCATTTTTGTGACAACTAATAATTTCTTAATCATGTCATCTGTCTTCATTTAAGTCATTTCTAAAAATATTTGACAGTAAAAGGTTGAAAACATAGTTTTACAATACACTACCATAGAGACCTCCCCTTATCTTTGTGTTTGGCCATTAAACCAATTAAAAAGATAACTAGCTCTACTAACATACATCCTGTAGATCTATCTTGACCTAAGGAATATTATGAGAGGATAAGTCAAATGCCTTACTGAAATCCAAGCATACTATCTCTATTTCATTTACCTGATTGGATTAATAAAATTTCACAAAATCTAATCATTGGAAGGCCATTGGGATGCAAACTTTGATTGAATGAGGATTCCCTCTAATGCAAATTTGTGTGATACTTCAATGGAGCCATTAACTCATTCACACATTCTTATCCTGAATGATTCTGTCAAAGATATGGCCCACATGCTGAAAGTCTTCCAAAGAGTCTTTTAACACTCCATGGGCACCATCACAGCACTCTGGCTGTGTTGCTTTTTTCACTTGTTCTTATTACAACACCAACCCACTTCCATTTCCATTTGTAACAACCCCACATCAATATTTTTAGCCCACTTCTTCTGTGCAAATCTAGTAACACCATTAAAAGCTAAACAAATCCAAAAAGTAAATAAGATTAGGTAGACATGCTTGTTTTCTCAGAGATTAACAATGGCCTCTCCTTTCTTAGTCTTCATATTCCTACATCAAAATAGTTGAATACTCCCTCTTGTTGGATAGTCTTTTCTTCCATGGATGACACTGCTCCCTCCTGGTTTTCTTCTCATCTCCTCCTTCTCAATTCTTTTTCTTGACTCAGCATTCATTTAGTGACTTCTATGCTTACCTGTCCCTCTAGGTTCTGCTTTGGGTCCTCATTTCTTCCATCTTTACTTACTGTCCTTTGCTGATCTTACTTGGTCTTATAATTCACTATCTCTTTTAAATGGATGATTCTTGATTCCATATTTCCATCTTAAATTCCCCACCCCTGAAATCTAGTCCTGGTTTGATGACTTCCACTTTATACTATCTATAATTTTATGTACCTCATTATTTGCATGTTGTCTAGAATGAGAGCTCCTTGAGTGCAGGAACTGTATTTTTGTTCCCAGTTTTTAGCACAATGCCTGGAATCTAAATGCTTAACAAATGCTTGTTGACTGACTGCCTTTGGAACATCTTTGCATGGCCTGAGGACTTGCACCACTCACTATAAAAGATCAGGGGTTAGCATCAAAGGGTTGTACAATGGCTGCCCAGCCACTGCTGCACCTCTCTCTCCCCCCATAGTAAACTCATCTATAACTATATTTCATTCCTGGAACAGTTAGGTGGCACAATGGATAAAGCACCAGCACTGGATTAAGGAGAACCTGAGTTCAAATCCGGCCTCAGACACTTGACACTTACTAGCTGTATGACCCTGGGCAAGTCACTTAACCCTCATTGCCCCACAAAAAACAAAAACAACAAAAACAAAAACATATTTCATTCCTATTCTGTTTCCACTGTGTTCCAGAATATTCTCTCCTTTGTCCCCCTCTCCCTCTGAATACACAAACACCCCGCTTCATCATGGTTCAGTGGAAAGATTTCTGGATTTAGAGTTGGAAGACCTAAATTCAAATCTCCAATTTACTCCCTATGTGATATTGAGCAAGTCACTTTATTTCTTTGGGCTTCAATTTCCTAATCTGTAATATAGAAGAGGGTAGTGTGTGGATTATACACACTCTAAGGTCTCTTCAAACTGTGGGACCAATTTTTAATTGGGGAGTGTTAGCTAAGTGGCTTGGTGCAATATTGAGGCAAGGAAGGAGACTGGCAGCCTCCCTCAAAACAGAACAGGATTTATTTTAACAAGAACGAACTTAAATAAAAACACAAACAGGATCAGTAGGATCAAGGGAAAGGAAATAAAATGGGGAAAGGAAAATTACACAACCTGAAAAAATACCACCGCCCAGGAATCAGCTGAGAATACACAGCCTCATTCTTGTCGCCTTCCAGTTTCCAGCTAGAATGGCGAATTCTCCTCCCCCTTCCCAGCAAACCCCAGCAGTCCCCAACCAATTGGCTGGCCACTCTGACAGTCACATGACTGCCCTCACTAGGCTTCCAATCATTATAATTTTGCCAGGCTCATGTAAGTGTCCGCGATGACATGAGGTGCCAGCGCCATGGCGACAGCTACAACCAGTGGGTGAAGCCCCGCCATTTGCAGAACCCCAGTGCCAGTGCACGCCAAGGTTGTTTTTTTTTTAATTCTAGCCAAAAGATGGGGTCATAAAAACCTCAAATAACAATTAATTCTTTATACAACTCTGAACCAATAATCCTTTATGTTTTTTCTCTTACATTCCTTCCATTGTTGGCTACTCCCAAACCTAACTTTTCCTTAAGATACCTGACTTGGCACTTTTTCCAAAGCCAGCTGCTCTTTCTCTAGTTTAAAACCTATCTTTTAAATTTTCCATCTTTTTCCAAAGCCATATAATATTCATTAAATATTATATGCCTATTATGGACGAGGCATTGAACTAGGCACTATTCTAGCCAGTGATGTTATTTATGGCTCTCCTGGACACTCCCCCTCATTCCCAATAACTTCTATCTAAACCACAAGTCCAAGAGTTGGAGCTAACTCTTTCTATTCCACAATGCCATGTTTACTCCCTCCCACTGCCAATATCACCCAGAAACCACCTTTAAAATGTTGTTTATCGGGGCAGCTAGGTGGCACAGTGGATAAAGCACCTGCCCTGTATTCAGGAGGATCTCAATTCAAATCCAGCCTCATAAAATCAACACTTACTAGCTGTGTGACCCTGGGCAAGTTACTTAACCCTCATTGCCCCACAAATAGATAGATAGATAGATAGATAGATAGATAGATAGATAGATAGATAGATAGATAGATAGATAGATAGATAGATAGATAGATGAATGAATGAATAGATAGACAAATAAATAAATAAGCAAATAAGCAAACTAATAGATAAATAAGTGAACAAATAAAAAATAGATTAAATGTTGCTCATCCTATCCAGATCCTCATTGTTATCATCAGTAAATCTTCAGCTTACTCTCCATACTGATCACAGCCTTCTTCTCCATTGTGATCTCTGGACCCTTTGAATAGCCTAGCCTCCCAGTTCTTCAACCTCCTTCACTCCCATGACTTCAGTAGTCTCCATTCTGCCTTAATCATGCATATAGCAACAATCACACCTGAGAACCATATGGATTGTTCCCTCAAATTTTATTTGATGCAGGTTCTTAATTCTTTGAACCCTTTATCTGGATTTCTCCTTTGCCACACCATTCCTTATTATTGTGTTATACCTCTCTTTACACATCCTATATCTCTAAGTGTATCTGTAAGCATCTTGAGCCTCAGAGACTGCACTATATTTATAGCTTAAGTATTTCCATTGAAGGTACCAACTAGCTTAAGTATTTGTTCCATTGAAGGCACCTGATGTTTATTGAATCCCTGGCTTCAGGAAGAGATGGGAAAGCTAAGGATGGTTGTCAGGCTGGAGTGGAGAGAAAAGAAAAGTAAAACATAAAGTGCCTAAAAATGAACTAGAGGTGTGGCAACAAGACAGCAGGGAGAAGATAGTTCTTTTATAGGAAGGGAGATAAGAACATTTATTGCAGGAGATAGAAATGTGAATGAATTCAACAAAGAAGAAAATAAAAAAGGAAAGAGAAGAACACAGATAAATTAATGAAAAAGCCAAAAAAAAAGAGAGAATAAATGAGATATTGAATTGGAAGATGTTCTATATGATAATATAATAAAATATTTATAAAAATAAAAATATATGATAAAAGATCACATTTATTGTTTATTTGCATGTGTTTCCTCTTCCTGATACAACTGTGAGCTACTTAGGAAAAGTGATCATGATGTATATTTCTTTTAATTTTCATCATGATAGCTAATGCTCACCTGACAAATACTGCCTCCCATCATTCTTTTCCAACTGATGTAAGAAATTGATTTCTCCATCAACCTGATGTGCTATACCTTTCCTCTTCCCCTTCTCCTATCAAATCTTACCTGTCTTGTGTCTTATTCCATCCAAGCTTTGATAACTGACTACTTAGCTCAACTTATTTTATCAAAGGAACTGTAGTATTCAATTAAGTAATTGCTTAATGAATTTCCACTCTCTGATAATGTAATATTGATATTCAGTGCCTTCATCCAAAAGATACCACAATTTGGAAACTTTAGGCAAAGTGGCTGTAAATGAATTATTTTGGTACAAAGAGACCTTCTGGCTCCCTCTCTAGTCTTAAAACATAGATAATATAAGGCCTACTTCACCTGCAAGTAAGTTAGGTCCTGGGAAAGTACTAGGGGTATACTTTCATGGGTATAGAGGAATTGTTTTTTTCTAATACTATCATCTTCTCCACTTGCTTGGGTGATCACACTGCCATCTACTGTGTGGAATCACCACCAATAGGTAGCTATTGCTATTGATTTGCTAGACTAAGCATAAGGACCTCGGGGAACGGCCATCATGGCATTATGCCCATGTGTAGGGAGCAAAAAAATTTTATGAAAACCATAGCAGGTGAAAACAAACCAGCTGTTTAATTTCTTTTCATCTTTTGTAGTATAGCTACATTCCCTAACCTGAAGCAAATATCCCCTTGAAAAAGCTAATTGATGTTAATTCGTGAAATTGGAGGGGAAATACCAGAATGAGGGGTCAAGTCAACAGTATTAGAAAAACATCCACCTCCCTTCAGGAGTCCCTGCCCCCCAAACCCAGAACTCTGAAAGGGAAATTAGTCATCCAAACTCCAAAGATTCAACTTGCTATTGCATCTGTGGATTGGACAAATAGGTGCAGAGACTTATTAAAGAAATAAGAGAAAACAGCTTTATCATAAGTTGAACCTTCATTTGGAAGATCTTTACAACTTCATTCCTCTGGCTCTGTGTCAGTGAGTCTCTTTTATTTGCTTATATTTAAAATATTCCCGGGGATTCTGTATAAATAACTGGAGATCTTTAGAATGGTACAGAAGGACAAAACAGCCATTTATAGGTCAACCCACAAACATGCACTTCTAAAAACATTGTCTCTATATTGGAATGACACTGATTTGGCAGAAGTTCATCCTAGGCTTAATTCTGGAACAGAAGTTATTCATGCTCTTCCTTAGGAATCAACCTTGAATAGTTATACTACTGTCATTTCAAATCCCTGGGGTAGGGGAAGTCATCCTTCTCTTCTGATGTTTTGACCCTGTTGTCCTTTATCTCAAAATTTCACCAGACTCTCCAGTAACTTCTACATAAAATATTAGTTTTTTGGTCTCAATTTCAAAGCTTTTCACTATTATCCTTGGTCTACATCACCTTTGGAGAGCCCATGATCCTATTGTATACTGATCTACAATAGGCTCTTCTTGTCCTTCCCTCTACCTCTTAAATGAATTCCTTCCACAAGTCCCTTCTCACTTCTTAAAAAAATCAATCCTCATTGTAAACTCCAAACTACATATTAATGGTGTGGGGACCAATTTTTAATTGGGGAGTGCTAGCTAAGCACCTCACTGCAATATTGGGGCAAGGAAGGAGACCGGCAGCTCAAAACAGAACAAGATTTATTTTAACAAGAATGAACTTAAAAAAAACACCCACAAACAGGATCAGTAGGATCAAGGGAAAGGAAATAAAATGGGGAAAGGGAAATTATAATAACTGAAAAAATACCACCGCCCAGGAATCAGCTAAAAATACGCAGCAGAAAGCCTGTCACTTTCCAGCTTCCACCTTGAATGCCCAATTCTCCTCCCCCAAACCTAGAAACACCCCACACAGCCCCAGCCAATGGGATGGCCGCTCTGACAGTCACATGACTGCCCTCACTAGGGTTCCAATCATTATAATTTTGCCAGGCCCATGTAGGCATCGAATGGTGATGACGTGAGGTGCCAGAGCCCTGGCAACGTCTACAACCAGTGGATGGAGCACCTTGCGGTTTGCAGAGCCCCAGGCCAGTGCGCGCTGAGGCATAAAAACCTCAAATAACAATTCTTTACAATGGTTATAATGAATGAGTGAAAGAAAAAGCATTTATTAGTTGCTATGTGCTAAGTACAGGATTCAAATACAAAAGCAAAAACAGTCTCTACCCTTAAGGAGTTTACAACCTAAAGGGAGAGACAAGACCCATAGAGGAATAGTGGCCAAGGAGAGGAAACAGGGTCTGTAAAGTGATGGGGATAATGACTGGCAGTAGATTTTCACACCCCTTTCAAAGAGCACCAGCTGAGTTGATTTGATAATTGTTTCAAGACTGAAGGAGGAGCCTGATGAGGATGTTGTTCAGTTGGATTTTTGGTCATGTCAAACTCTTCATCGCCCCATTTGTGGTTTCCTTGACAAAGATACTGGAATGGTTTGCCATTTCCTTCTCTAGCTCATTTTACAGACTAGGGAACTGAGGAAAGCAGGGTTAAGTAACTTGCCCAGAGTCACACAGATAACTAAGTGTCTGAGACTGGATTTGAACTCAGGTCTTCCTCATTCCAGATCCAGTACTCTATGCACTGGGTCACCTAGCTGCCCCAAGGTAAAGCATGGCTGGAGCCTTACTGAAGTAATGGGCCAGGCGGGGTGCCCTTTAATCAGGATAGCAGAACACTGTGGAGGAAGACTGGAATCTGAAAGAAATAAAATCCCTAGGGCCTAGTTTCTGATTCTAGGTGTGTAAGGCTGCTGGTGAGATGGCTGGGGGAATGGGGAATTCAGGGTAGGGAAATACAGTGAAAGGAGTATAAGATTAAGACGAGGCTTGTTTGATTACCAACTTTCTCACAATATTTAAACTTCTTTATCACTCATTCTCCTTCCTCCCCTCTAAGTCTTAGAGTGGATTACATGAGTTTCATTTGGAAAGGTGGGGCACACACTATGAAGAAGAGAACCTGATCATCGAGGATGGAAAAGAAAGAGCCATAAGTGGCTTCAAGTGATATTGCATCAGTCAAGCACCTGAATCAAAAAAGTAAAAGGGAGAGCTACAGAAGACAGAGTAACAAAGGGAGGAGAAGAATGAGGAAACTAAAGAAAGAGAAGAAATTGTTGATTTGTCTGTCCTATCAAGAAGCAACTAGGTGACAAAGTATATATATATATATATATATATATATATAAATGGAACTCTGGGCCTGGAGTCAGGAAGACCTGAATTCAAATCTGGCCTCAGAAACTTCTTAGTTTTTGTAACTGCGGACAAGTCATTTCACTTCTTTTGCCTCAATTTCTCAACTATAAGGATAAAAACAGCTTCTACCTCCCGGAAGGTTGTAAGGATCAAATAATAAAATATTTGTAAACCTATTAGCACAGGTACTTAAAAAAATCCTTGTTTCCTTCCTATAGGAGGTAGAGTAGGCTTTTTGTGCAGATTTTGGCAGGATTGCACAGAGCTTTTTAGGTCTAGGATATGGGGAAGATGAGACAGTCTCCTGCAGTTGTTATGAGAGGAGGAGCACAATGGGAGAACCCCTACAAAAGGAGATTTCCTTGTGAAAATCCACTTCACAAAGGACAAGAACAGCTGCCCAGTAAGAGATTATGTAGTGAAGACTCTGATTATTAATTCAACTGAGATGAACCCGAGGGACACATTGGCAGTAATTCAAATCTCATCCCGGGAAGTAAGTTGTGTGATGTGAGCTTCAGATGAGCCAAGACAAGGACTTTGGGGGATTCTGACATGAGAAAAAGGACCAGAAATGCTGGCAGGACTTGCATGATTCTTTTTAGTAGGTCAAGGCCAAAGAGGATATTCACAGTCTTCAGGAAGGAAAGGGTAGATCAGGAGATGTTGTCTCTTGGTTGATACAAATTAAAAGTAACGAATTCGTTGGGGGTTTGGATTGGATAGTACAGCTAGAAAACAGAACTGGTGTCTGGGAAGAAGAGCAACTGTTGCTGCATTTTCATTCAGTGATAAGAAGAGGGGAGCCAAGAACTTGCTTTAGCCCTTTCTCTGATCATTGGAGTGTTACGTTCAATCAGGAAAATGTGATGTCAACTTCTTTGACAATCACCTCAGGAAGATGCCCTGGGGATCCAGAATGCACATTCTCTTGCTTGTTGTGAACAGCCTTCATGCATTTCATTAGGCCCACCCCTACTTCTTGTTCAGTCATTTTTTTAATCATGTCCCACTCTGGGGCAGCTAGGTGGCGCAGTGGATAGAGCACCGGCCCTGGAGTCAGGAGTACCTACCTGAGTTCAAATCCGGTCTCAGACACTTAACACTTACTAGCTGTGTGACCCTGGGCAAGTCACTTTACCCCAATTGCCTCACTAAAAAAAAAAATCATGTCCCACTCTCTGTGATCCCATTTGAGGTTTTCTTGGCAAAGATACTAGAATGGTTTCCCATTTCCTTCTCCAACTCATTTTACAGATGAGGAACTAAGGCAAACAGAGTTAAGTTATTTGCCCAGGGTCACATAGCTAGTAAGCAAGTGTCTGGGGATGTATTTCAATTCATGAAGCTGGATGGGCCTTCCTGACTCCAGACCCAGTGCTCTATCCACTGTACCATCTAGCTGCCCATACCTACTATCAGCTACTATCATTAGAGCTGGGCCTCAAAAGGCCAGAGTTCTAGTGGGTAAAATTACAGGGCAAACTGAGAGCAGTCTGTATCACACCCAGGGGAGACCATTTCCATCACCTACTGTGTGCCAGGCATTGTGCTAAGTGCTGGGGATACAAAAGAAATTTGTATCAGGCAGACCAACCAGGAGGCTATTACAATAGTTTAGGCATGAGGTGATGAGGACTCACACCAGGGTAGTAGCAGTATCAGAGGAGAGAAGAGAGTATTTATGAGAAATCTTCTGAAGGTAAAACTGACAAGTTTTGGCAACACATTGGATATGGTGGGGAGGGGCTGAGGGAAGGTAAGGAGTCAAAGATGACACTTGGGTTATAAACCTGAGTGACTGGGAGTATTTTAGTTTCCTCAATAGAAAAAGGGAATTTCTAAAGTGGGGAAGGTTGTTTGTGTGTTTGTTTTGGGGGTGGGTGGAGATAGTCAAGTTCTGATCATTTTGAGTTTAAGATTCCAACCCAACCATTTAGTAACTATACAACCTTGGACACATTGATTAGTGTTGCTGGTACACTAGATAACCTCTAATTTTCCTTCCAGTTCTAAATCTATGATTCTGTTATTTCCTTCCAACCCTTTACAACTTTATAGGAAGTTTCTACAGCCTGAAAATTCTGTATGTTTTAAAATCGAGAAAGTCTTGCTGGACTAGATACTCCCAAAGAATTTTGTCTGTGCCATGTCTATGCACTATTATCCTATGTGAGTTTGTGTAGGAACCACTGAGCTTTGAACATTAGCCCAAAGGATATAGATAAAAGTTTGTAATTCTTGAAGTTCAAGCATCCCTTGTGAGTCCTTCTAGCCTGTTTCTACTTAGCAGTAACAGGGAGCTTTGGGGACCAGTCTGAGATAGTTCAAATGCCAGAGAATAACCTTTGGTGAGAATCAACCCACATCATTCTATGTGGAATTGTAGTTGTGATACACTTCTCCTTCAACAACCCTCATGCCATCTTTATTACTACTACCAAGGAAGAACTAATTTAATAGAGACAGTATCCTTTCGAGAAAAGCGTAAATTTAGAGAAGGTTCCACAGGACCACCACCAAGGGACTATTTGTAACCTTTTTTGCAAAAGGACAGATACAAACATTTTTTCTAATTCTGCCATCTGAGGCCAAGCATTGATATAATCCACCTTCCTTATGACATCTTAGATAATTAAACAATCATGTCTCCATCCCAGTCTGCTTTTCCTCAGGTGGGTGGTAGAGTGGATAGAGTGGCAGCCCTAGCTAAAGTCAGGAAGACTCATCTTCTTGAATTCAAACCTGATTTCAAACTCTTGCTAGCTGTGTGACACTGAGAAAAGTAATTTAACCCTGTTTGCCTCAGTTTCCTCATCTGTAAAATGGGCCAAAAAAGGAAATGGCAAATCACTCCAATATCTTTGCCAAGAAAACCCTAAATGGAGTTACAAAGGGTAAGACACAACTGTAAAATAACTGAACAACAACAGCAAAATCTCCAGTGATTTCCACTGATTCTCATAGATCATAAACTCAGAGCACATTTGCCTCCCTCTGGATACTCCCCAGATGAAGTGATAACTAGTGAAATATTAAAGGAGCAAGCACCTGAAGCAGCCACTTATTGCCTCTAGAATAAAATACAAAATCATTAGCCTGGTACAAAACTCCATGTTCAGGTTGCAGCCAACCTTTCTAGTCTATTTCTATATGGCTCACTTCATGCAATTTATGTTCTCACCAGAATGGAATAAGTTCAGCATGATGTCTCTTAACTCTGCTTTTGTGCAGACCACATTCTGTGCCTAAACTGTGCTCCTTCTTTATTTTTAGCCTTTTTAAATTAATATTTTCTTTTTAAAAGCTCAGTGCAGGGGCAGCTAGGTGGCACAGTGGATAGAGCACCGGCCTTGGAGTCAGGAGTACCTGAGTTCAAATCCGGCCTCAGACACTTAACACTTACTAGCTGTGTGACCCTGGGCAAGTCACTTAACCCCAATTGCCTCACTTAAAAAAAAAAAAAAAAAAAAAAAAGCTCAGTGCAACTACTTCCAGGAAAATTTTCCAGGCTCCCCTTGAATGAAAGGTTTTTGTTTTTTGGTTTTTGTTCTCTCTCTCCTTTTCCTAGACCACTTTGAATTTCTTCCCTGACCCATCATACCCTATACACTATTTTCCACATTTTTACAAACATGTATTAGTATCACAGTCCTTAAAAAAAGAAACCCTTCTCCATCTTCTACCCAATATTTTTATTTCTAAAGGACATATTTTGTCCTTTATCTTTGCTTTGCCAACACTTGCCACAAAGACTTGTTTGCAGTAGGCACTTACCAATTGTTTATTGAATTCAACATAAAACTGGCTATAAAGAGCACAATGGAATGAATGAGTCCTAAAGAGTAGGACTGAGTGGACTGGGAGGTGTAGGAAGAGCTTTTGTAATTAGGTGGTTAGGGCAAGGTACCTACTTGATACTGAATGACCAAGAATGGGGTACCATAGATAAAACTTCACTTAAAAGCAATTGCAGAACTGAATTGAAAGAGCATAATTTGGCTACTCTCCCATCTTTTTCTTCTCCTTCACTGAAAAACTTCTTTGAAAAACTTGTCTTTACAAAAATGGTTCTACTTTTTCACTATTGCCTTTCTTCTCAATTTCTTGTAGTTGGCTTCCATCCCCACAAGTATATTAAAACTGTTCTCTCCAATATCCTCCTTGTCATCAAATCTGATAGCCTTTTCTGCCCTGAATTTTCATCCTTTTAAAATTCCTTACTGGTTTTTACTCTGTTGACCACTTCCTCATACTGAGTATTCTCTCCTCCCTCAGTTTCAGATATAACACATGGTGGGGGGGGAGTTTCTATTTGTTTCTCTTTCTTCTTCCCAGATATTTCACTTCTTTCCATTTCCTTCATGTGGATGTTTCTCAAGTGTCTGTTCTTCATTTTCTTCCATAGGAATTTCCTCCACTTCAATTATCACTTACTAGCAGAGATTCCATATTTCCAGCCATAATCTTTCTTCAGAGTTCCACATTACATAATAAACTGCTTATAGGACATTTCCTGTAGTACCTAGAGCTTAGCACATACCAAACTGAGTAAATTCTTCCTACGCCTCTTTCTCATTCTGACTTTACTATTCCTGCCTGTGATAGCACCCTTCCCTAAATCTTGAATAATGGTAAATTGAGTGCTTTGGATTTTCTTCTCTCACTTATCAATTAATGAAACAAGCATTAAATATCAAATACCTGATCTATGCCAACACTATGTTAAATACTGGGGATGCCAGTCCAAAGAATGAAACAATTCCTATTCTCAAAGAGCTTACATTCTAGTGAGGGAGATAAGAAATATGCACACACACACACACACACACACACACACATACACACACACCCTATATACATATTTTTACCTTGTTTGGTGGTAATAATACTCAATAGATTACTGAACAAAGTCATCTCCATGGTCACAGTTGTCATAACCTAAGGTTTGGTTTTAACATAGGCTTAGAAAACATATCAGTTAAAGTTGGTCTTTAAAGCTACTCTGTCTTTATATAAGCCTTCAAATGCTTAAAAAAAAAAGGCCAAGTGGGATCTCACATTCTTTTATATTATCACCTTATCCCCTGAGACTCTGTTTCCTCATCTGATAGTGCTTTTCCTTTTTGAGAAAGAAACAAATGAAAAGAGTAATTGATTTGGAATTAGAGTTCAAATTTCAACTCTGTTACTGATTGTGAAAATTTTGGCAAGACACTGAATGTCTTTAAAGGCTTCAGTATGTCCATCTATAAAATAAGAGGTTGGATTAAATGGCCACCCAGATGATTTCAAGCTCTAACTCTAGGGTAACATGTTGTGACTACCAAACACAATAAGTATTATTTATTGAGACACTTGGTGGTTGTCCTTACAATGGCAAAGCAAAAAACAAACATTGACTTTGAATATTTACATTTCCTAAAGACATTAACTATTGCAAAACAGCTTCCACCCAAAACTAACTAACTAAATAAATTGAACTCATAAGTACAAGATGGGAATGGTATAATTAAAAATTTTTATGAAAAATATGTAGGTGGGATGGATTTCCCTTCCCTGGAAGTTTTCAAGCAGAGGTTGGATACTTGTAAATTAGGTTGTATTGGGGATTTCTTCCAAATATAGGTTGGACTAGATAAGCATTGAAGTTTCTTCCAAATCTCAAATTCTGTGATTTTCCTATTTCAATCCTCTCCTCCACCCCCACAACATTCCTTTAAAGAAAATGTGTTCATTTTGTCTCTTCCATAATATTATTCCACTAAAGTAGTGACCTAAAGTGGTACAATTCTTGAAACAAACCCTAAAAGTCTAAAGCATAAAATGAAGCATAATTTACAAGTCTTAAAAGACTCATATTCTTTTTAAAAAGTATTCAAGGGGGGCAGCTAGGTAGCACAGTGGATAAAGCACCGGCCCTGGATTCAGGAGTACCTGAGTTCAAATCCGGCCTCAGACACTTACTAGCTGTGTGACCTTGGGCAAGTCACTTAACCCCCATTGCCCCGCAAAAAAAAAAAAAATAAAGTATTCAAGGGCAGCTAGGTGGTGCAGTGGATAGAGCACCAGCCCTGGAGTCAGGAGACACTTAACACTTACTAACTGTGTGACCCTGGGCAAGTCACTTAACCCAATTGGGGTTGCCTCACTAAAAAAAATTTTTTTAAAAAGTATTCAAAATTTCTACAGGGTCACCAGCTACTGTTTTGAAAAACTCATGGGTGACTGAGGAGGTACCTACAGGAGAAGAAAAGATATAGGTCCCATGTTCAAAAAGGGGAGGGAGGTGATGCCAAAAATGGCAGATGAAGAAGCATCATTTTTATGAATCACATAAACAAAGACACTAGGAAAATAATCATTAAAAAAAATCAAATTCCTCACAGACTAGGAGAGAAGTGTTGGAACCAGCATGGGAAATTTATTCAGGTCCTCCTGAATCCAGGGCTGGTGCTTTATCCCCTGTACCATCGAGCTGCCCCAATATATTCTTATAAAAACCAAGCTGTACATAGAGAGTATAGTTTTATGTGCAATTATCTTTTTCTATTCTTTTTCACATATGGAAATATTTATGTTGGCTGATACTTGTCAAGTACATAATAATTAAACATTTTAAATGTCTATTTAAAAAATCAAGTTCCTGAGGATCCTGATGATAAATAACAACCCCCCCCCCAAGAAACAAAAAAACAAAACCAAGTAACCAAGTTATCTGAGCTTGTTGAATCTGTATTTAGAACAAAAAAGAAAAAAAGTTCTCAAAAGAACAATGTCAGAGTCGTCCATGTAGGGAAGGTAAAAACATACAGTATAATCACAGGATAGTGAAATTATGTGCAGTAAAGCTTACCATATGCTAATATTGGATGGGGTTGAGGGGGGAATTATATGTACAAAAATACATACATGAATACACACACACACATACATACATACATCTATGTCTTAGGACAGAAAGGTAGTACAGTGGATAGAGTCAGGAAGACATCTTTCCGGAGTTCAATTCTGGCCTCAGACACTTCCTAGCTGTGGTATCCTGGACAAGTCACTTGTTTGCCTCAGTTTTCTCATCTGTAAAATGAATTGAAGAACAAAAATGACAAACCACTCATGTATCTTTGCTAAGAAAATCCCAAATGAAGTCAGAGTCAAACATGACTGAAAATGACTGAACAACAACAAATAGATGTCTTATTGGGAAATTGGTTTATGCCTTTCAATTATATAGAACTCATGGAGTATAGGCTACAAGTTTGCATTACTTTTGGTAGGAAAAGAAGGGGAAGGACTAAGAGGGGCATCTTAACATTTTTAGTGTCATGTACTCCTTTGACAGTCTGGTTCCATATAGATGCAATTGGATATTATTGTTATGGATATTAATGTATTTGAAAATGATGCTACAGATAGGGTTGGCTCACTTAAAGGATGGTTCCTGACACTGATTTGGAACAAATAGTTTTGTCCACACTGAACACCCACAAAATCTTTCTTTAGATTGTGGCACTAGAAGGCACATGTGGAAATTAACACTGTTCAAATTGTGGATTTCTGGGTCTGTGGGCTGCCAATACTTTTGTTTTCACAGAGAGAGACACTGATTTCTACCAACAAACTTGACCACTGTCACTCTCTAGCAGGGAAGGAAAATAATGGATAATCACTTTAACCATGGGAGAAGGACACTCTGCATTGACTATGCACATAATGCACTCTCTCCCCTCTCCCCCTGCAATGAATTCCCCCTCCATTTTAAAGTAACCTTGAACAATCCCAAAGTCCCCACAGCATGCAGGCAAAGAGCAAGACTTTATTTCTCTAAAGATAACAGTGGTAAAATAGCTGATCAGTAAATCAGTGCCGAAAGACAATGGTGTCTGGGAAACCTAGTCAGCTCCATAACCTTCTGACTCAGAGCCCCCAAGGCAATGCTACAAGCAGCATACTGCAGTCAGGTCTGAGCCCTTACAAAGCTAGCAGTGAATCTATTCAGAGAATCAGCCTCGGGCCCTGATGCTCAGGCTGCAAGGATATCATATATTTCAGTTTCTGACACTTCCCTCCAACAGCTGCCAAGTTTGCCCACAGATAAGGGTGTGATTGTTCAAGGACACAGAGCAGAAGGTGCCTGACTCCAAAGAACAAGAAAAGAACCAAGCACCCAAAATGTATAGCTCTGTAGGTGGATGAGGTACACGTGCTACTATTTTTAACAGAGAAATTCACGTTTTAAACCCATTATACAGAGTTCAGTCCATGTGCTTTTATATGTCTCATTTCCATCTCCCTTTTCCATTATGGATCCACAAACCTGACATGGGCATATTGTCTTTTGTGATAAGATGACCCAAAGAAAATGTTTCTAGGCTAGAAAACATTTGAGGAGGTGATTATAAGAATGCACCTACTGGCAAGGCTGACCTTTTTAAGGGAGTGCCATCTGTGTACTGAAAGCCCCCACACTGATCTAATGAGGTTTCAAAGATTTAGAAGTGAAAGGGGAAGCCAGTGTAGTCCCTTCATTTGCACAGGAAGCTGAAGGCAGAAAGAGTAAATGCCTTGCTTAAGGTCACACAGGTACTCCCGTTCCAAACCCATCATGTCCACTCCAGCATGCCAGAAATAATCATGTATTTCATTCTTTTTTTGGCCAAGGGGTGAATGTGTCAGTGAAAATGAGGACATCTATTAAAGCCATACTCCAGTATCTCAAGTATCTCTGACTACATCAGTATGTAAAACTCTTCTTTAGATAAAGAATACTACCAATCAATCAGCAGGCATTTATTTACTAAGTACCCACTATGTGCTGAGCACTGGTCTCTAAAAACAACAATAATACAAAAATGAAACAATTCCTGCTCTTAGGAAATGTATATTTATTAGAAAATAAGTACATATAAAACCAATAAGTGTTAAATGCTTATGTACTAGGCCTTTCAATGAGCAATGGGGGTCAAAAATTTTTTTAAAAGGCAAAAGCAGTCTTTCCCTCAAAGAGTTTCCATTCTGATCCTGCCCCCATCCTAGTAAAGGCCCTTACACCTGGACTTTTATAATAATAACCTGCTGGTAGGTCTCCCTGCCACATTTCCCCAACTCCAGTCTTTCCACCACTCAATTGTTGGTGATCTATCTTTCTTTCTTCTTTCTTTCTTTCTTTCTTTCTTTCTTTCTTTCTTTCTTTCTTTCTTTCTTTCTTTCTTTCTTTCTTTCTTCCTTCCTTTCTTTCTTTCTTTCTTTCTTTCTTTCTTTCTTTCTTTCTTTCTTTCTTTCTTTCTTCCTTTCTTCCTTTCTTCCTTTCTTCCTTTCTTCCTTTCTTCCTTTCTTCCTTTCTTCCTTTCTTTCTTTCTTTCTTTCTTTCTTTCTTTCTTTCTTTCTTTCTTTCTTTCTTTCTTTCTTTCTTTCTTTCTTTCTTTCTTTTTGCTGCGAGGCAATTGGGGTTAAGTGACTTGTCCAGGGTCACACAACTAGTAAGTGTAAAGTGTCTGAGGTCGGATTTGAACTCAGATCCTCCTGAATCCAGGGCCGGTGCTCTATCCACTGTGCCACCTAGCTGCCTCCAGTGATCTTTCTAAAGTGCAAGTTTGACCATGTCCCTCCATATTTCCCTCCCCGAAAAAATGCACATACTCAATAAACTGCAATAGCTCCCTTTAACTTCTCAGATCAAATATAAAATCTTGATTGGTGTCTAAAACCCTGCATAACCTGCTTCCCAATCCCCACCTTTACAAGCCTTCTCACACCTTATACCCTCCCTCCCTAGTATTCTTAGATCCAGTGACAATAACCTCCTTGGCTTTCCTCCCACAAGACACTCCATCTCCCAACTCTAGGCATTTTCACTGGCTGTCTGTCATGCATGGAATGCGTTCCCTCCTCATCCTTGAGTTCTGGCTTTTCTGACTTCCTTCAAGTTCCAGCTAAAATCTCACCTTTAACCAGAAGCCTTTCCCAATCCCCCTTAATTCTAGTGCCTTCTCTGTGTTGGATATTTCTAATTTATCCCTTATATAGCTTGTTTGTAAATAATAATACTACTAATAAAATTATTAATAACAACTAACTTTTATATATTGCTTACTATTTGCCAACTAGGACAGTTAGATGGTACAGTAGATAGAGCACCATGCCTGGAGTCAGAAAGGCTTGAATTCAAATCCAACCTCAGACATTTACTAGCTGTGTGACCCTGGGCAAGTCACTTAATCCTGTTTGTCCCAGTTTCCTCATCTGTAAAATGAGCTGAAGAAGGAAATGGCCAACCACTCAAATATCTTTGCCAAGAAAACCCCAAATAAGGTTACAAAAAGTCAGACACGACCAAACAACAACATTTGCCAGCCACTGTGCTAAGTGCTTTACAATTATAATCTCATTTGATGCTCACAATAACCCTGGGAGGCAGGTTCTAATAAGGAGTATCCCCATTTTACACATGAGAAAACTGAAGCAAAAAGAGCTTAAGTGACTTCACCAAGATTACATAACTAGTAAGTATCTGAGGGCAAATTTGAACTCAGGTCTTCTTGACTCCAGACCCAGCACTTTACTGCTCAATCCAGCTGCTGTTTCCATTAATTTGTAAGCTCCTTGAGGACAGGGACTGGGTTTTTCACCTTTATATGTTTGTTGACTGACTAATGGAGACAGCACATATTAATCATAATATATAAGATTTGATGAAGTTGAGTGAAGGAAGATATGGTGGAGGAGTAGATTAGTAGGATATCAGATGAGCAGGGAAGAAGAGGGAGCTCTAAACAACTGGCTTCCATTTTTCTTTCAAATTGAGATGAAGTCCTCAGCTGAAAAGGCAGGAGGAGAGTGGAGCATGAGAAACTTAGGGAAAGAAGAGGTTTCGAACAACGATTGTAGTATGTGATAAAAAATTAATTAGGGGCCAGCTAGGTGATGTGTGGATAAAGCACTGGCCCTGGATTCAGGAGGACCTGAATTCAAATCCGGCCTCAGACACTTGACATTTACTAGCTGTGTGACCCTGGGCAAGTCACTTAACCCCAATTACCTCACCAAAAAAAAAATTAATTAGGTAAGAGCAGTATGCTTGCTTTAGTGTGGTGAGGTGAGAGCCCAGTTAGATTAGCTAGCATAGCATTCTAATGGACCCAGTCAGCCTGGTTTCTGGAATTCCTTCTGATAAGTAGAAACAGAGGATTTGGCAAGTGGGATCCCAAGCTTGAGATCTGGCAGGACAGTAATAAAACAACACAGCAACGGATTCAGTAACAGAGTGTAGCATCCAATTGGTTTACCAAGGAGTCATGTATATACAGAAGAAATGCAAATAATACAAAGTCATAAAATTGAAGGCAGTTTGGAAATGAGGGTACTAGAAACTGAAGGAAGGGGAGGAGTCAGGAAAGGCAAACCTTTATTAAGTTTGGCCTTTGTGATTTTGTAATCCAAAAAACAAATCATCCCCTCATGAGTCTATGAATATAGCTGATTCTTAGGGAAAAAAAGAAACAAACAAAAACCAAACCTATAGTTTATTGCTGGCCTATATTCAATTTAATCTTATTAGAAGCCTGCCTGCCTATCCTTGGCAATATTGTAATTATCAACTGAAACCTCGTTTCTTTCTTGTGGGACTATCATTGCTCTTCCTTTTCCCACTTAGCTACAGCTAGAACCATATTTCTTAAGAAAATGGGCAGCAATATGCCAAGTTACCTAACTGAGAGGATGTCTTTATTTATAGAGGGCAGTAACTTCTTGATTCCAACTTGGTCTTTGAGAAAGGGAGAACACCGCCAGTGACCCTCACTCAGATCTGAACATAGCTTAAAATGTAAAAAGTTTCCTACCATTTTTATGGAGGTGGGGGCCGGGTAGGAAGAACAGGCCTAGAGATTCTGCCAAAAAAGGAAAATAATTATGTAAGACCTGACTAGATAGAAATTTTACATAACACTTAAACACAGAGAGATCTTCTGAGAGTGCTCTCTCTTTCTCTGTGTCTCTGTGTGTGTGTCTCTCTGTCTCCCTCTCTGTCTCTGTCTCTGTTTCTCTCTGTCTATCTCTGTCTCTATCTCTGTGTCTCTCTCTTTCTCTACTCCTTCCCTACAGTCTCTGGGGAAAACACGGCTAGGTGATGTAATGCATAGGGTGCTGGCCTTAGACTCGGGAAATCCCAAATTCTAATCCTACCTCAGACACTAACTAGATGTGTAACACCTTGCTAATCCTCTTTTTTCTTTTCTCCCAAATAGAGATAATTATAAGCATGAAATCTTCACAGGGTTGTTGTCAAGATTAAATTAAATAGAATATAAAATGCTTTGTAAATCTTACAGTGTGATATAAATGTCAGCTATTATTATTAAGAAGTGGCTCTCATATCTACTAAAACCAATTATTCCAATTGCCACCTTGATTTCCCCCCCACCCCCGACATCCATCAATCATCCTCCTCTTCAATGGTTCTTTTTATCTTGCCTGTAAATATGTCCAGGTCTCTATCCTAAAAACATCCTCCCTTGACCCTGCCATTCTTTCAAACTATCATCCTCTGTATCTAATCCTCATGACAATTAAACTCCTAGCAGGGGCTGTTAGTATGTAGCTGCTGCCTCTCCTTGTTCACCATCTATTCACTCAGCCCTCTGCATTCAGGCTTCTGATCCTACCACTCCACTGAAGCAGTATTCTGCCATATTAATGACTTCCTTATCTCTAAATTCAGTGCACCTTTTCTGTCCTTATCCTCATATACTCCCATGAGGCATTTAACTGTGGATTAACCCTTCTCTCCAACTTGATACCTACTTCTTTCTTGGCTTCTGTAACACTCTAGATGGTTTCCTTCTGCCTGCCTGAATTGTTTTCTTTCAAATAAGTTTTTGTTGGGGGCAGCTAGGTGTCGAAGTGGATAAAGCACCCGCCCTGGATTCAGGAGGACCTGAGTTCAAATCAGGCCTCAGACACTTGACACTTGCTAGCTATGAGACCCGGGTCAAGTTACTTAACCCTCATTGCCCCCCCCCCAATGCTACACATTAATACTAAACAAGTGGAAACCAAAGAGACAAGTTTTTGTTGGTGTCTTTTTTTTATATCACCATAATTACTCCCAATATCCCATTCTCTCTCTCTCTCAAAGAATCTTCCCATATAAAATGTTATTTTTACAACTGAAAAGAAAAGAAAAGAAAAATAAGATGAAAAAAACGGCATAAATAATAAATCCTTTGAAAAGTTTGAAAACATAAAATATACAACACTTATGGTCCTCCCATTTTTGCAAAGGTATAGGACAGGAGTTCCTTCTCATATCTCTTATTTTGAGTCATGCTTGTCATTTAGAATTTGGCACCATTCACTTCTTTTTGTGTTTAGGTATATTCTTTCCATTTATGTTATTATCACTGTAAATATTATTTTCTTGGCCCTACTCAGTCTTACTATATATCAGTTCATGTAGAGCTTTCCATGCTTCTTGGTATTAATGATATTAAAAATTCCTTTTTTGTTGTTGTTTCATCATTTCAGTCATGTCCAACTCTTAGTGACCTCATCTGGGGTTTTCTTGGAAGAGATACTGGAGTAGTTTGCCATTATATCCTCCAGTTCATTTTATAGGTGAGGAAACTGACACAAATATGGTTAAGTGACTTCTCTAGGGTCACATAGCTACTAAATAACTGAAGCTGGATTTGAATTCACATCTTCCTGACTCCAGGCCTGGTTCTCTAGCCACTTTGCCACCTAGCTGCCTTCATTATTTCTTAGAGCAACAGTAATATTTCATTACATTCATGTAATATGCTTTGTTTCACTATTCCAAAAATGATTAATACCTACTTTGTTTCCAATCTTTGACATCACAAAATATGCTGCTATAACTATTTTAGTATATATAGGTGCTAACTTCTTGTCAATGACTTCCTTGGGCTATGAGACTAACAAGTGAATCTTTGGATCAGTGAGTACAGGTATTTTAGGTTTTCTGCATAATTCCAAATTGCCTTCCAAAATGTTTGTACTGATTTACAGCACCACCAAGAATGTATTAGATGTGCATATGTTCTGACAATCCCTCCAAACAATGACTATTCCCATCTTGTGTCATCTTTGCCAGTTTGCAGAGTGTGAGGTGACACAACTAGGTGCTTCGATTTGACTTTATTATTAGAGCTTTGCATCATTCTTTCATGTGGTTAACCCAACTTATTTTCTATCTGCTTAGTCAATTTATTTTACTTTCTTCCTGTCACTTAAATACAGGTTTTATCCTAGGTTTCCTCTGTCTCTCCCCTCCCTCACTCTCTCTCCCTCTCTCCCTCCCTCTCCATGGCTTCTTAAATAATTTAACACACTCCAATGTCTTTAATTGTCACTTTTATGGAGATAATTCAAATATCTTCTTTAACTCCAAACTTTTCCAAAATCTCTAGTCCTGACCACTTCCTAGAGAAAATGATTCCTGCATTCTCAAATCTCTTGTGGTAGTTTGTCTGGACTTCACTTTCTTTTTCATTCTTTCTTTTTTCATTTTGATTTGTGTATATATACTGAGAGCCATAAATAGACCTTTTCACCTGAGGTTAAAACAGTTCAGTAGGAATGGGGTAGGGAAAGAGAGAGGGTTGGGTAGAGCAAGGAAGGGGAATAAATGTAGTCATATGAGGAAATGGAATACTATAGTCCTAGTACCTACCAGGGTTGGGAAAAGGCAGGCCCAAGAGAGAAGCCACAATGAGAGGTCCCATGGGGCTTGGCAGCTGCCATCGAAGCCAGGAAGATCCCAAAATGGCAGCTGTGCCAAATGGGGATTTAGGTGATAGGACCCTGGGCATGGCCAGTGGTCATATATAAGGTAATGTTTGAGAGAGGGCATTAAACACAGGGCACCCTCTTGGGAAGTGAGGTATTAAACACACTCCTCAGTCATTTTGAAAACCAGAGAGGCTGACCCACATCAGAAGTCTAAGATCTTATCTGTTGCCACTCTGCATCTGTCCATCTACACCTCTGAAAGCTCTATGTGTCTCAAGAAGGGGGTCAGGGAGCATAGAATCATTTTTATCCCATCCTACCCTGAATTGAAGGTGACGGGGTTTTTCAATGATTGTATACATGAAGGAGCATTAACGATTGCCATCAACCTATGCTGTTTGGATTTGAGACAAGTTTAGTAGTCATCACATCTACCAGTGACAGAGTAAGACTTGGAGCAAAACTTTTCATAACTTGAAGAAAGATGGGTGAATTCAAAGGATGTTTTGGGGCAAAAGTCCCATTCACCCAATGATAGTTACAACTCAGATATCCCTCCCATTAGATTGTAAGCTTAGTAAAAGCAGGATTTGTGGTGGCACTGTCTCAGTATCTATACCAACTAGCTCACAGGGCTTTGCACAGAGTGGATGCTTAATGTTTTGTCGAATAGGAGATGCTCAGTAAGTGTTTATTGAATGAACAAATAAATGAACAAATGAATGAATTCCTAGTCACATTAAATAGAAATAAAATGTAAATATTTTCAGTGCTTCTGCACTGGTGATATATGGCTAGAATTACAGAGAATATGGGGATGCATTTGCATATAAAGATGCATCATTCCAACTCACATTCTCCATTATCTTGATATTTGTGAACCTAACATTTTATGTCTGCAAGACAGTGCTTAGTGGTGCCCTGCTTTTTCTTTGGAAAGAAGCCCAGAGTCTTAGCACTGGTTGAAAGTCCATTTTAGGCATGCTATATGACATGCCCACAGTCCTAGCATTTGACAAGGGGGCCCCTCGGTCTCTAGTGAACAGATGCAAAATATTTCCCTCAGAGGGCTCCAGATCTATGTCATTGCCTAGCTCTGGAGAACTTTAATAATTACTAACAGCCAGAAAAGATCCATCAGATGCACTGAAATCTAATTCTCTACCACTACTGTGATCTCAGAAGGTTGCTGAAGTCTGCCCACATTGTGGATAGGTGACTCCAGAACTTACATCACCCATTAGGGTGACTCACTTACAATCAATACTAAATGCTGGGGCATTTGAAGTTTTAGATACTTTTAGAATCTTGAAAAGCACTATGGGATAAGTTCTCTTTTGCCCAACCACCTTGCTCCTGAACCATAAACCACGCCCTGAAGGACTGGATTGTTTTATTTCCAGAATTGTTACCATAATGTTCCTACTGTCAGTAAGTCAACAAACACTTACTATGTACCAGGCACTCTGCTAAGTGCCAGGGGTGCAAAGAAAAAGCCTTTATTATCAAAAAAGCTCACAGTCTAATGGAGGAGGCACAACATATAAAGCTATGTACATACAAGCTATATATAGGATTAACTGGATACAATCAACAGAAGGAAGTCATTAGCATTAAGGGGAATCAGGAAAATCTACTTGTAGAAAATGGGAATTAAGCTGAAACTTGAAGGAGCCCCGGGAGGCCAGAGGAGATGGAGGTAAGGAAGGAGAGATTTCCAAGCCTAGGGAACAACTAGTGAAAATATTCTGATTGGCAAGGCCCTCAATTGGCCCATTCTATTAAGCTCACTGCACCCGTATGTAGTTCATTGTACTCTCTCACCAACTCGCCACCAGCTGTATAACCTCAACCTATATTCTCCAGGCTACTCCAATCCTCTCCCCAACTCTACTTCCCAGTTCTGGAATCATAATCAACCCAATATTGCTATTGATAATTGACAGATTCTGTCCATCTATTCCCTCATACTTTCATTCAACATCTTTTTAATTTTCCAAACCAAAATACCCTTCCCTGGCCTCCATCACCTATATCTATTTTCTATCTTCCTCTATTAGAATGTTAATCACTTTGGCTATTTTCATTTTCGTACCTGTATACCACAGTGCTTAGCAAATAATAAACTCTTGCTAAATACTTTTTTCATTCATTTTAATAAAAATATGGCACCATCTCTATTTATATGGTTCATTTTAATTCAGAGCAGTTCAATTCTGGGTATTTTGTTGAGCACTTATTGTATGGTTAGATCATACTCTGTTAGGCATTTTTATCATGAATTTTTCTGGAGTCAGGACAATTGCCCTGTCATGTTATCCCAGTACTTTCATCTTTTCATACACTTGCTTTGTCCACACAGCAGCAAAGATGACCCAAAGAATAAGTCCTAGGACAATCATCTCAGCTTATCATGCCCTAACAACAGTTGAATGGCCAGGCACTCTAGGGAAAGGTTGGCTAAGAGACTATAATTCAAATCATGGGAACATAGATTGAGAGTTGGGAGGGACCTTAGAGACCATCTAATCCAACCTTCTCATCATACAGATGAGAAAACTGGGGCCAAGAAAGATTCAGTGACTTGCCCAAGGTTATTTGGAATGCTGGGATTTCAGCCAAGGTCTTCTTATTCCAAATCTAGTATTCTTTACAAATCCAATGCTCTCTCTATGATGTTGTTCTGCCTTTCAAATATGGATTACCAAGGAAGAACATTCTTCATAGCTAAATGAATATATCCCCAAAAGGGGAAATCATGGATGCAATGTATTCTTGGTACAAAATAAATGGAAGGACATAAAGGATCCTCCTTTAGCTACAGAACCAATATGTAATAATTTCAATGTATATTATTTGCAATGAATTAGATTCAGTAAGTCCTGAGTGGCCTCGGGATTCATATTTTTTAAAATACATGTCACATAAATATCAAAAAAGAGTCATAAATTTAAAAAAATAGGAGGTGCTTATATCATAGGAAAGCTTAGTCAGTCACAGAAATAAAATCAGTGCTCAGGGAACACTGAAAACTTCTGTTCTATATGGGCATTGACTTTGAAGTCAGAGGAATTGGGGTCAAATCTTGCCTCTGATATTTATTGCCTTATCACCTTAGCTATATCATTTAATCTCCCTGGGCCTCAGTTACTTCATTGGTTAAATGATGAGTGTTAGATGAGACAAACTCTGAGATCCTTTCTAGATCAATGATCCTATAAATTTTCAGGATGGACCTAAAAAGAGTATTAGATATTAGCAGAAATACCATAGATTGTCATTCCTTGGCTTCTGTCCCCTGTTAAAATTCAAATAACCATAAGAGAGGGGCAGCTGGGTGGCACAGTGGATAGAGCACTGGCCCTGAATTCAGGAGTATCTGAGTTCAAATCCGGCCTCAGACACTGACACTTACTAGCTGTGTGACCGTGGCAAGTCACTTAACCCCAATTGCCTCACCAAAAAAAATATATCCATAAGAGGGTATTAAATATTTTCTTTCAAGCTTTTGTATTCCTTATAATCATTCCTGAGAACAGATTTTAGTAACAGATCGGGTGCAAGAGAATAAGATCCCTTGGCATATGGAGTTAGGATAAGCCCCTATCAGAGAGGCAATGGTCAAAGAAAGGGTGACTTCACCTGCTAACAATTTTGTCAAGAGTCTGGCCTGCCTCCTTTTACTACATTTGTATTTTCAAACTCCTTTCATTGATGGGAAATGTCAGTCAGGTTGCCTTTTTCTCATCAGATAAAATTGTGGAATCATACTATCAAAGTCTGGTCCTGTGACAAAGGAGAAAATTAAAATTAATATTATATGACTTATCCGAGGTCACATAGACAATGGCAGACATGGGTCCCTCAGCTGCCAATCCATTCTTACATTTTACCGAATATTAAAAATAAATAAAATGAAGAAAAGTGAGTCCATGCTCAGTGAACTCCTCTTTAAGAATAAGCTTCTCTCTCAATTGATGGAAATGAACTCTCCAAAGAATTGGGTTCAGTGATTTTTCCCAGAACTGTGCCATAAATAACTCCCAGAGCTCCTGGACAAGTTCATTTACCTCATCTAAGCAAGTAGCTTATGGTCAGAGAGTTCTCTACTCTTCACAGGGTCAATCCTAAAACAATAAAGAGCCATAGAGCAGAAATGTGCTTTGTTATAGTGAGACACAAACTATTTTAAAAACAGAAGGAAATCTCTGTTCCCAACAGCTGCAGGCAGCTTATGAAGAATGATAGCAAGAAAGCTGCTAGGCTCAGGGGCAAGCAGCTTTAAAAGAAAGAGAGAGAGGGCAGCCAGGTGATGCAGTGGATAAAGCACTAGTCCTGGATTCAGGAGGACCTGATTTCAAAATCCTGCCTCAGATGCTTGATACTTACTAGCTGTGTGACCTTGGGCAAGTCACTTAACCCTCATTACCCTACTATATGAGTAGGTGTGATGTGTGTTGTTAGGTTGTGAGTATGACTCCTCCTATTTCCTCCTCTTCAGATCCTGCACATATCTGGCCAACTTCATGTAAGATATTGGAGAGGTTTCATTCACCTATGTTTTGTGACAATAATAAAAAGAGCTACTTGCACAAGTATGACATATGGCAAAATGTCACTGACTACAAAATGCAGTTCTGTACTTTGACTGTTGTCATACTGATGATTTGATTTGGATAAAGTAGGATTTGGGTTTTTTATTTTCTCTCCTTTGGTGTAGCAGGAACAAAGGGTAGTCCACATGCTCCATTGGTATTCACACAGTCTATAGAGCTTTTGAGGCAGGCATCAGTACATTAGGTAGACCCTTTGTTCAGGATTGTTGGAAGAACATGGAAAAGATATGCACAGAATTAGAAGTTGTGGATGGTTTTTAATCTGATTTTAATTATTTTTATCTCCATTGTTTAGCACAATGCCTTGCACAATAAATGTTTATTGGATCAGAGTAAATTGTACCCACAAATTGTACCCATCTACCCACAATGATAAACTCACAGTCCCATCAGGGCATAAAGACAAATGTCTTCAGTAGATAAAGCACTGACCGTGGATTCAGGAGGATCTGAGTTCAAATCTGCCCTCAGACACTTGACACTTACTAGGGGTGTGACCCTGGGCAAGTCACTTAATCCGCATTGCCCCGCAAAAAAAAAAAGACAAATGTCTTAAAAATCTGCTATCCTTTAAAAAATTTACCCCACAGACAAGACAAAAATCACAATGTTCACCACCAACCACAGGAAAAATCTTTCTATTTATGTGTGTCTAAAAGACCTTATTCTTCTTCCTAGATAAAATAAGTACTGAGAGTAAATAAAGGTAAGAGAAAATTGAGGAGAATTATGAAAGTAAAACAGAACAAAATAAAACCACCACACATTCTTAATCCCATTTGATGAAAATGAAAATAGTTCCCCAAGAGCTAAAGAGTTGGATTTCCATGCCTTTCAATCAAAAGCAGTGATAGCAATAATCCCACTCAATTCAATTCAGAAAATATATATTATGTACTTACTCTGTTGCAGTTTGCTAGGCTAGGAATAAGGAGAGAAAGATGAAATTGCTGCCCCCAAGCAAGCTGCAGCCTACTCAGGGGCATAAGACATGAACATGAATAACTATAATATAAGGCAAAATGACATAATGGTGAAGGAGAGATTTAGACAAAGTGTTAAGAAGAAAATAAAGGGGTGGAAGTTTGCTGAGGCTGGGGATCCAAAGACAGACACCCCCTAGTTTCCCCCCATTTCTCATGCATAATTCTTCATTAGAATATACTACAACCTATCTGCAACTTAGATTCTTTTGTTAGTCTGTACTTTTCAGATATGCAGCATCAATATCAGAAGGGAAAATAGTCCTTTGTATTTGTTAGAAGCTTAAGGTTATTTAAAACACTGAACAAGTTCCTAAATGCAATCCAGCTCACTCTTCTCTTATCCTATTCTGGGAACAGTTTATTCCATTATCTACATTATCTATCCAAGATACATGTCCTGATGGGCCAGATATCCATCCAACTGAATATCATGCTCCAGAAAATAGGCATTCTTCATTCATCTGCTTTTTTATACATAGTTAAGATGAACTCCTTTGAGTGGGCATGGATCACATTTAGAAGGCTTCCTAATATTATGGGGCTTTTGTCAGGCATAATGGCGCACACCTGTAATTCCTGCTACCAAGGATGCTAAGACTGGAGGAAGGCTTAAAATCAGGAGTTCTGGGCCAGTGAGTGAAGCCAGTTGGATGCATGCACTAAGTCCATTATTAACATGGTGAGCCCCTAAAAGGGGGTGGTGGGAATAAAACGGTTCCAGGCTTGCTAAGAGAGACAGAATAGCCCAGCTCTGAAATGGAGATTATCAAAGTTTCTAAGCTGATCACAATAGAGAAGCCCATGAGTGGCCCCTCTAAATCCAGTCTGAGAAAAATAATCTTTAAAAATAAAATAAATTAAAATATTGTGAAGTTTGATATAATTAGCCCGACGTCATTTACCAAAGGAGAATCTGGAGAAACTCATCATCTCTAGCTTATCTCTCTTCCATTTCAAGACCTTCACCAGACAATTTCTGACTCTGCAGAAGAACTCTGTAAAATATAATCCTTTTTGTTTAATGATTCACATGATATTTATAATTAGAAGTTTGCTAGCCAGAGATAGCTTTGTTGTTATATTTCATAATGTTCTTTATATGACATTAACATGTATGCTTGGGAGACACTTTGTTAGAGAGTCTTTAGGAAGACATTTTTATTTCTTGAATCAAATGTTGAATACTCACACACATCACACCCAGATGTATGATGTATGTGTAATCAACAAACAGTAAGCACAGCAAAATCTTTTATTCTTTTCACTTTTCAGTTAAATATAGTTACCTATTTAATGGTATTTGTGAAAACCTGCCTATTCCCTTCTCATGCTTTTATCAGAGATTCCCTCAATGCACATTTAGAATATTCTCAGAAAAGTATAAATATGGAGATTTGGATATATGGCCTATAGTTTATATTCTTGATCATCATTTTCAGAAGAAATAATATCTATTAGGTTTTTTTCCCTCAAGGTTGTTGCATCCTTCTCTCTTTCAGATAACTTGAAAGTCCATCCCTCAATGACTTCAAAACTCCATCAATTCTAGCATAAATGTCTCTGCATCTCCTTGATCTAATCTAATCACTCTTCCAATTCCTGTTTTTAGGACTGTTATTTCTACTTTCTCAATCATCACTTTAGGCAATGAGATAGAATCCAAAGGAAGTTTTACTGTTGTTGTTGGAGAGAAGTATTTGTTGTAAGATTATTTCATCTTTTTCTTTGTTGTCTTCCTTTTATGTTTACCTTTAAATTTTTTCAATATTATATGACACACTGGTCTTGCACCAAGTTTTCTCTAAATATTTTTTCAACTGCTGCTTCTTACTCCTTTTTGAGGTTATATTACTTAGAACTTTAAAGCATCTTCTTCTGGAAGATTTTTTCTAAGGAAGTTTAAATACTCCACCAGTATGGCTCTTGGCTTCCATGTCTCTCTACTTTTCAAGGAGGTCATATGTTTGCAAATTAAGGGCATTTCTAGGCTGTTAGTAAATAAGAGTCTATGGCAATATCTGTTATTTTATCTATTTCCCATTTTTTTGTATCAAGGTGTTTTTTAAAAAATAGGTCAGATTATGATTGTTTTAATTATATGGCATATCTTCTTTTCTGTTTTTTTTCTAATTTGGTATTAATTTTTGTAATTGCTTTAACAAGTTAATATTCTAACTATACTAAAACAATTGGACATACTGATCTGAAAGTGACTACCGCACAGATAACCATAAACTCCCTATGTTGTTTAAGCTAGAATAAACTCCATTTTTAAAAATGTGTTTTCATTATTGCTCATTTCCCAGTCCCTTTTAGCTCTCTTCTAGAAGAAATTATTCACATTATTAAAGCATGAGAAAACTGTAGTTGATGATAAAATTTTGGTCTCTTTTGTTTTAAACTCTCAAATTTTATTTTCTAGCCCATTATTGTCATCCTTCCATATACCTCTCTGTACACTGAAGTCACTGATTATCAAAGTATTTACTGATTTAATTTTGAGAAACATGAAATTATTCATTGAATTTCTCTTACTCTTCATCCTCTGAAACACATGTTGGTAAGAAAGTGGCAATATCTTCATGGTGATATCTTTGCAAATGATTATCATAAGCACTGTAATATGAAATGCTCTGTTATCCCATGAAATATCTGTCATATTAAGCATTAAATAAATTAAAACATTCCCTTTTTACCCAATCCAAGGAGAACCTGTGAGGCATCCTTCCATTTATTTGCAATTTCATTTTTGCCTTCTGGCTTCATATACAGCAAAAATGTCAGTATTCTTATATTTCATTTTTTATAGGAGTGGTCCACTCCTATATATAGGAGTTGGTCAGTCACTAGAAAAGGATATCACACTTAGAATCTCAACATTTAATTTTGTGTTTATGGATGGTCTAAATGATGGTAATGATTACCATCGTTTGCCCCATTCTTTGTCATTCTGCTACCATCACTTCAGGACAGGAAACAAACCATATAGATTTGAAGGCCATTTTATCGTTTTCTTTGTTTTATCAGTTTCCACAAAGAATTCATCACCTAGTGGACAATCCACTGGTAATAAACCTCTCTGTATTTAGCTAATATAGGCCTTGTAAAACATAAGCTACTACAATGACCTTACTTGAAAATTTTCTAGAATGGTAGCACCTATGAGACCTTACATTTTATTGGAATAGCCTCCAAGAACACAGGGTTATCTCTAAGCCACAATGAAACATTAGAATGGGACTTCAAATGCTTGAAGAGAATTATCCTCATTCCCCAATTGTTCTTCTCTAGACTAAATCTGCTCTAACTCCTTTAACTAATCATAATGTAAAGAGGACTCTCCAATCCCTTACTATATTTCTCTCCTAATTCTTTTCATCATAAACTCATGATTTTTATTTTATTTTGTGCATTGAAATACACCCTGAGACAGTTTCTTAGGTTTCAGCAGACTTCCATGGAGTGCTCATGCCCCTGGACATAAAAGGGGATCCATAACATGGAAAAAAATATTAAAACCCTGATTTTACCAACATGCTGAAGGCATTCCTTTTCTTCTCTTAATATTTTATAGATACTTGTGCAGAAGTCATTTTGTCCATCTGTTCACACACTTTATTCCTATGTGACTGGTCCACCTCCTTTTCTACTACTACATGTCCTTGTTGACGTTTTGAAAACTACTTCTTGGCAACAGTCATCATTGGTGATGCACCACAACCTATACCTACTATGCATCTTTTCATTAGGCTTTTTAGGTGCTTCTTTCCATTACCCTTTAGGTTACCTTCGATTTTTATTTTTTTGACATCATGGTATTCGTGATTTGTAGTAAAATTGCATCACCAGAAGAATACTGTGGACATACTCTATAGTGAATCCAGCTTGGAGTAATGAATAGAGCTTGAAGTATAAAAAACAAAGATTAAAAAAAATAGAGTTTGAATTGTGCTTCAAACACTGACCAGCTGTGCTTCCATGGGAAAGTCATTTAATATCTTTCTGCCTCAGTTACCTCATCTATAAAACCAGGATACTAATAAGGCCCACCTCCCAGGGTTGTTATAAGGATTAAATTAAATGGTATTTGTAAAACACTGTGCAAAATTTAAAACAGTATATAAACCCTAGCTACAAAAAAATATTATATATGATGTACCATAGCCTCCTTATAATCTCCTTGCCTCTTTCCATTTCCCTTTGGGTCACTTTCAACTTTGATTCTTCAGGCATGATGGTGTTTCTTGATTTGCATCCAGATAACATCACAGAAGAATGCTGTAGGTAAAATAGACATAGCTTGGAGTAACAGATAGGGTATTGGACTTGTAGTTCAGAGGAAAACAATTTGAGTGCTACCTCAGAAACTGACTAGCTGGACAAATCATTTAACCTCTCTTGACCTTAATTTCCTCACCTGTAAAATGTGATTAGAAACACATCTCCCTCACAGCATGACTGGGGGGATAAAATGAAACAATATATTATAAGTGCTTTGCAAACCTTAAAGCAATATAGATAGATAGATAGATAGATAGATAGATAGATAGATAGATAGATAGATAGATAGATAGATAGATAGATAGAGACAGACAGGTAGATAGATAGATAGAGAGATAAGATAGACATTGAAATATGAAAAGAGAGATAAAATTACCAATATTAAAAATATTGCTTTTTGAATCATGGAACTCTGTTCAGTTTTCCAAGTGTTACTCAGAACACTCTTTTCTCCTTATTCAATTTTAAGCCAAACTCATTGTCTATCTGCCATACCCATTTAAATTATATGCACTGATACTAACACAAAAGATTTCCCATCCAATTCTATATCATAATCTGTAGAATATGCATTCTCCATCCATCTTTATCTAATCTCTTTTACATAGTTATAGATCTCTCTAAGAAAATTGAGCAGAGTTTAGGGGTTTGATTTAATCAATAGTGCACAATCTACAAAAAGTGGTATACAAGTACACCACTATTGACAGCATATTTCCCTTCCTGTTTGATTTTGTACAGGACATCTTTCATTATAGTAGTGAATCTCTTTGCCCTTTGAACTTACAGATCCACAGTTTCCTCAAGTGGGAAAATTATTGTTAAATGATTCCACCATATTTGTGGATGACTCCTTGTCAAAGAAAGTGACCAAGGCTATCTCGTGCTATACTAAGGCAAGCACAACCCTATGATTATCAACAACACGAACACATACAGTTCTGATTCTACACACCACCTAGCCAACCCATGTTATCAAACTGTCTGTTGCAGAGATTTATTTGCAGGAGTCTCCCCGTATTCCTCTTAAATTTCCAACAAGGACACAATTCATATACCCATAGTCTACTTTTGCAAATATTTGACAAAGATGTAAAAGTAAGAACTCTGTTAAGCAATTATTGGTGGCTTCTTAGGTTCTGCTTCTAGCTAATATAATCATGACATTTTCTACTCTCCCAGAATGCTGGTCTCCCAATGATGCCCCCACAAATAACATTTAAATGTCCCTCTCAAGGGTACCATCTCCATCAGAATCCTCTCCTATATCATGCTTAACCTTTGTTCTGACTTCACATTTTTGAGAATCATTTCAACTTCCTCTTAGAGTAATACAAATACTTATCTTACAGTAGTACAAAATCAATTATTCAACTATATTTGATGATAATAAACTACTATAGTAAATATTGACAGATATATTTCACTTTACATATATTTGTCCTCTTTCCAGTTCCATCTTGAATGTTCCTGGAATTATCTATCTTTATTGGAATGATCTAGACTTTCTGGAAGCTCCAGGACTCATTTTCCTTTTTCCTATCTTTACTATTTTATAAAAAGATATTGGAAATTACTTATATATTTGTGTGTACACATATATTTATATATACATATAATATTTGATGAATGAATGAACAATAAATAGAAAAAAATCATCTATCACTGGTAGGGAGCTATGATTTTATGATATTATCTCTTATTGCTCAGGGGGAGAGAGGATTCTATCTAACTGGTAGGATAATTACCTACCCAGCTTCATGAAACATAGCTACTATGACTAGTCTTGGTAAACCCAGATGAGAAGAGCAGTAGGAATGTGGAAGGTAATAAAATTCCAAAAAGTCTATTTATTTGAGTAGATTAAGCATTTTTGGTTAGTTAGACAAAGTCATTAAAGGAAACTGTGTTTCCTTGAGGTTCTGTTTGCATGTAACCACAGTTGGTATATTTGGGGAAATTGTTCCATGAAGCAGATACTGGGAGTATAGTTGTATAGTTGAATTTTTAGGGTCACAGTTCATCCTTTACATTCTGAGACTGTTGTGGAATCATTGGAGGAAAAAAGGGGGAGAAGGGAGAGAAGGACCTCCTAATACTGTCCAGAAGTTTCATCATCATTATCAACTAACTAAATCATTCATTGACTTCATAGAATCGTACATTTAGAGCTATAAGGATCCTTCAAGGCTACTAAAATATAAATGTTTACATCAACTATTTCATTTTACAGATAAGGAAACAATCTCAGAGAGGTTAAGTGATTTGACTAAAGTCACATAGCTAGTAAATATCAGAATCAGGATTTGAACTCAGGTCTTCCTGACTGAAAACTCAGCACTTCATCTACTATACTGCCTAATGATATTCAATGCTCTAGCTTTCCAAGGACTTTAGTGGGAGAAAACAATAGAACTTAGTCTCCTTCACCTACATTATTATATGTCTTATAAGTCATTCTGGGAAGGAGAGAAACTTCCCTTCTCCTATAACTCCATCAAATTAATGGTTCAAAATACATAGTATGTTTGCAAACACTTGTGAATAGCTATACATTCTTTAAAAATCTCTACTTTCCTATAATCAGCTACTATTTTGTTACTCTAATGATCTGATCTGGACTCTTTCCTAGAGATGAATTCATATTCAATTGTATAGTAACTTAATTGAATTGTGACATGGAAATAAAAGTATCTTTATCTGAGGGAAAAAATATATTATCTCTAGATGTGATATCTGACATAAATAAATTTTATGTGATTAATGTCACTAACAATGTTATCTTGTATTATGAAAATGCATACCCAGTTTGTGCTGAGGCATGAACCAGTAGTTCATAAATTTGGTGATGAAAAATGAAAATGGAAAGAGTACAACTGTTACCAAACTACAATGTTCAGGGACTGTATGAGCTCAGAATAATCTTACACTGAAAAAGATGAATTGGGAATTGGGGGGGAAATAGGGTAATTTTGCTCCATTTCTAAGATGGGTTGTCTGAAGTAGTCTGCATTTCTGATGTAGTGTGTTTTATCCCTTGTGTCTATAGAGTTGTTTTATTTGAGAGAACAAGGTTTATGTTTTTGAAAATGATGGAGTGCCACAGAGGTGGTGTACATACTCCATGGCAAACACTAGGAGTAATTGGCGCACCTGTGTTTTAGGAGAAAGTTTCTTTGTGAGCCAAGGTAAAGTGTTTTCAAAAGGCTGAGAATGTCTCTGATTTTGTTGACTTAACTTTTATTTTGTCTGAACTACTTAAGGTTCATAGATTAGGCTCTGGAAAATATTTTCAAGTATTTTGTGTGTGTCTATGTTTTTTGGTTGCAAAATGAAAAGGAGAAAACATACAGGATTTCATCACAATTTCTTTTCAGAGCACAGATTGCCTGTTTTGTGCATAAAAGGATGAATAAAAGCATACAAATGAGCTGAACTGGTCTTATAATATGCATAATTATACCTTCAGGATGATAATGAAGCAAGGTTCTAACATCTATGTATCCTTGATGTAATTATACATTAAACATGCTTAAGAGAGGATCAACATTTAGAATCAATATTTAACTACTTTTTGTAAAGACAAACATTTCAGATATATTCTCTTAAACAAGTAGCATGTTGGTCATGCTGTTGTTGGTAATATTTACATGTGTGTATGTGAAGAAGAGAGAGATGTAACTAGACTAATAAATGAGAATATATTTCATTTTTCTCATACTAAAAAGATATGGTTTATTAGACAAAAAGCTAGCATTGTCATGTACAGTTTTGATAATGATTTGGAAGTAAGTAGTATCCTTATTTATAGCTTTTTTTATTTCACCGTTCATCACTATATGGAATATGTTTTATACTGGTAGAAAAGTCATTTAAGTATTTAATTTCAAGATGAAAAATTGTATTCTCAAACTTATGATCCATAGTGAAGGCAACAAATGACCTAGATGGATAACAATCTAATGACAACTGTGATGACAGGAAATCTCTTTTCATTCGAAAAAGCTTTAGAATTCAAAAAGTAGGACTATCCAAGGGGACATAATGTGTGGGTTACTTTGACTAAATTAGGCCATATTCACTAATGTATACTGACATTTGAGACAAGGGTTTTTTTGGTATGTTTTGGTGGTTTGATTTTGTTTTTGAAAATAGGGAATAATACATACATGGCATTTATAGCTCTCCTATTTAGTTGCATTTCTCCTTTACATTTTTATTCTAAATCTCTACATGTTCAGATTTATGTGTGCCTGTGTATATATGTGCAAGGATGACTTTTCTAACATTATGTTTTTAAGTCTGACAAGGTCACATAAGCTAAAAAAAAAAAAGCAAAGGGTCATCAAAAGGGGAAAAATAACAGAACTACGGTGAAATGGCTCTCTGTTGGCCTTGGTATTGATTCAGAGTGTGTCAAAAGGGTCTTTTGTCGTGCCCCTACCACAGCATACTAATTTGCTAGATCAAGTCTGTCAGAATATCGACTGGAAGTAAAGAACTACAGTGGCAGCTTTTGTGTTTCATACAGCAGGGAGCCTGTGTGTGAAACAGGATTATCAGGGGGTCATGAAGAGAGTCAAAGGATGTCCATCACTTCCCTTCTGGTAATGTAATGGGGCGGGTGCCTGGATGTGATTAAGATGTAGGAGACAGGAGGCATAGCAGTGAACAAATCAGAAACACACACATGCAAATCAGGTTGGCTGCTGTTAACCACATATTTTTAATGAAAAATCCTATGGCAGACCCAACAAATATCTAAACAGCTGCATTCAGCTAGCTACCATGTCAAACGGCCCATTCAATGCCCTTCCCATAGAAGCAAATGTGTGCAACAGAGAAATGCTCTTCATGTTGACATTTCCCCCCATAAACCTCACCTTGCAATCTACAAGTGTTTCTTCTACATGTTGTGCACTTCTGACACAGCGATCAGATTATTAAACACCCACTTAGGCAATTCTCTGTGTAGCGGCATATTGTTCCTATGGCTCTAGATATGGTTGTCACCTCAGAGGGCTTGCCCAATTGCTCAGAGATGCCCTGACTTGGATGCCACTGCTTGCCAGGTAGCACAAGCAAACCCCTTTTTTTATGCTGGGGGGAAAATGGACCCCAGCCTCCAATTCTTCTAACCATGCATCTATATGAGGTTATTGTCTTTCCAATGTCAGACATGGAGCATTTTTTAGCTATTAACATAACATATATTTTTCTCAATTTTAGCCCCCCTTGATGCCTTTTTAAGGAATTATATTTGGTTTAAGATAATGTTGGATACTAAATGCATTGAATATTTACCTAAACACTAGAGAACCATACAGACTATCCTACAGGTGTTTGGGTAAGATTCCTCAATTTTTTGGAAGTGACAAATAGCTATGCTTTCATTGTTATTGTTGTTTGCTTCTGACTGAATCTACATGTTGGTTTTGTCTACATGTCATTATCTGGTTATGGCAAATTCCATAATTTAATTCATGCCTCCCCATTAATATATATGTGTGTGTCTATACAGTGTGGATCGGTGTATACACATACCTATGTACAGTTACAGAAACTGATTTTCTAGTGTAGAGATATTCTAGTGTGGAGTAGAGCAGATGTTTCACATTCAGCTTTATGTCCAGCTATACCTTTGCATAATACATTTATCCTTTTATTTTGGAGATCTAATCAAAAGAAGGTGAAAAAGTGACCAAAGATTTGGTTGGGAAAAGTCAACAGCCTATGACATGACTATGAATTATAAAAAAAAAAAACCCACATCTATATAGAACTTTCAGATTTAAACGGTGTTTTTTAAAGGCAAAAGATGAGAAGGATGGTCCTTTATAGCTTCTTTGCCTCCCAGTTCTCATCACTTTTGAAAGCTGCTCTGGTCCAGGACACATTTCTCTGTTCCTGAAAATAAGGAGGTAGTATTCAGGCAGCTAGCACACATCCTTGTGCAGGTACCAATCTACACACACAATTTTGCAAATATATAACAACATAACCTTTCTTGATAAGAATCAATAATAGTCCATTCCTTCTTATTCCAGACATTAATATAGCAGACAGAAAGGGGCCTTTTTACTGAATGAATAGAAGAATAATGTTTAGGACCAGGGTGGTTACATTCCTGGTGTACCTGACTTGGTCAGACCACATCTGAAATATTCTGCTGAGTTGTGAGTGCCACATTTTAGGAGAAACATTGAAATATCAGATCTTAACCAAAGGAAGGGAGCCTTAATGGTGAGACAACTGGAAAAATTAGCCATGCCAAAAGAGATTCAGTTGGGAGTTCTTGAAATGTTTTTCCATCTTCAAAATTTCCTGGCTTCCTTGAGGACATAGCTCAAATCTTACCTTTTGAAGGAGGTCTTGCTGGGTCGGTCCTTCCTTCTGATCATCCCTAACCAATGAAATTACCTTCCATTTTTATTGTTTGTGTATACACATATGTAATCAACATATATGCATGGGTGTGTCACTATCAATATCTACATATCATCTCATCTATCTGTATCTTATACATAAGTATACATATAAAATATGTCAATATCTATATCTATATAGCATATCCATTTATTTGCACATTGTCTCTCCTATTCACACATGAGTTCCATGAAGGTAGGAATTGTTTTTGCTTTCTTCAGATCCCCAGCACTTAGTGCAGGTGCCTAACTTAGTACTTAGTTTGTACTTAAAACAATGTTGACTCTGACTAATATCTGACTAAAAGAATTAAACTTCTGCTTGGTAGAACAATGAAATAAAGTACAGAGAGGTCAATTTGGGCTCAATGTAAAGAAAAACTTCCTAAAGAGCTGCCAAGAAGGGAATAATTTTTTTTACTGCTGAGAAAGGCAGTGAGACCCCCACCTACCCACTTGCATCATTGATTACTAGAAAGTGGAGGTAAAATGATCATTTTTAGGGATGTTGTCCTGAAGATTTATGTAAAGACATTGGTTAGGCTCCAAGGTTCATTCCTATTCTGAGATTCCATGGCTAAGAACTTGGGCACATTCCTTTGAAATGGCTGCTGATTACTACTTTGGAAAAGCCATTAATGACAAATAGTGGAGGGTTTATGGGAAAACACCAATACCCTGGAGATGGAGATGGAAATCGGTCCAGACATTCTGGAATTTAGTATATTTGAGTATAGCAATTTGATGCTATACTCAAAAAGTTACCAAATTGTGTATATCTTTTGGCCCAGTGATACTGCTACTGGGCTTATATTCCTAAAAAAACCAAAGAAAGTAAAATTACTTACATATTCAAAAATATGTAATCTTTTTGTAGTCACTACAAATTTGAAATTAAGATGGTATCCTATTGAAAAATAGCTAAAAATTGTGGTAGATAAATATGATAGGATATTATTGTACCATAAGAAATGATGAAATGAAATGAAACTATAAGATCTTTATGAACTGATACAGAGCAAAGTGATGCAGAACTTTGTAAAGAAAAACAACTTCAAAAAACTTTAGGACTCAGATCAACATAATAAATTACAAGTGAAAAATAATGAAAATTAAACACTCCACTCACCTTGTGACAGAGAAATGATTAACTTAAAATGTTGAAAGCGATATGCATAGGAATTTACTTTGCTGGTTTTTGAATCTCTATATTAAGGGATATGTTTTGGCTAGTTTTTGTTTTTAATTTGCTTAAAGGGAAGTAATGGGAGAGATAGTTAATTTTTTAAAGTATTACTTGAGGGGCAGCTAGGTGGCACAGTGGATAGAGCACTGGCCCTGGATCCAGGAGGACCTGAGTTCAAATCCAACCTCAGACACTTGATACTTACTAGCTGTGTGACTCTGGGCAAATCACTTAATTCTCATTGCCCTGCAAAAAATAAAATTAACAAAAAATACATTAATTGGTAAAACATGGAATCAGCAAAATTGGAATATTCCAGATTCTATGGTATTGAGTTGCAGTCCTACCACACCCTGAACCAGAAGGCTGACCATCTATCTTTTCCAGTTTGACAGAAATAGCAGCATTCTAGAAGGCCTATAACTGTTACCTTCATTTTGATTTTTGGGCTCCTAAACATTACCTGTGACCTTTAACTTAGACAAATCTTTTTCCTGTGGTTTCTATTTCATTCTAAGGAAAACAATGTTTTCATATTTTGATTAAAGTCATTCCTCAATAAGAGGATATTTAGGAATCTCTTTTTTCGTTGTTTTATAATGAAGAAAAGTCATAGTGAATTTGGATACATAGTCATGAGAAAGCAGACATTTGGATAAATGTGCTTTTCTAGGATTCTTCTACTCATCAGGGCACCTGTAATCTTTTCTATTCCTTCTTAGTATTGTGGCTCCTTCAGAAAATGACTCCAACTCCTTACTGATTATTCTCTTCACATAACACTTTATCACATTTGTTACTTAGGGGAAAATTCAACAATTCAACAATTTATGGCACGCCTGTGGAATGATAATAATCAGAGCATATAACTAACCCACATTTCTTTAGTGCTTCATGATTTATAAAGCCCTTTTCCATGCCAAAGATGGCATGGACATCTCCATGTCTTTGGTCTTACCACTTTTGATAACTGCTCCATTCCAGAACACATTCCCTCCCTGTATGAAAAGTGGGAGTGTATGGAGATCATATGATGTTTAGCCTATTTGATAGGGGAAAGATTTAGAAGTGGTATTTGGGGGCCTATTGACAGCCTACAGCCTTAATAGGAGTAGTATCAAGTAGAAAGGGAGAGATTAAAACTTCTCTTTTAGTGTTTCTTTTGGAGAAGGTGAGCAAGAACAAAACTGCTGCCAGAGATGCTATGTGATAACAATATCCAAAACAGTTTTTAAGAGAAGTGGATAGGAATTTACTCTTTGCCCCTTTTAATAAACTTTCTTCCTTCATTCTTTCTCCCAAGCTTTCAGAAGTTTTCTCTCTTGTCTCTCTTTATCCTGCTTTTGCCCTGCCATTAACAGGAGTTCCTATGTCCTTCACTTTTTCTTATAACCCTCAGACACTAGGTGATTCTAATCACTGTATCACTATATATCCCATACGTCTTAATTTGTTATTTTTAGGGTAATCAATGAATCAATAAGCATTTATTCAAGGCCTACTGCATTGCAACTGCTGTCCTGGGAGCTAGAAATAGAAATATAATGAATGAAACAATTCCTACTCTCATGGAGCTTCTGTTCTAACCATGGTGAGAGCATAGATATATAGAAGTATAGGCAAAATACATACAAAATAAACACAAGGCAGCAAGAGAAAAAAGTATACCCACAGTTAGGGGAAATCATTAAAAGTTGTTGGTGTTGTTGTTGTTGTTGTTGTTGAAAGTTGTATTTGAGGAGTAACTTGGAGTTATTGAGATAAAAATAAGAAAGAAATGCATTCCAACTAGGGAGGATGACCTGACATGTTATAAGTGAGGCCAATTCGGCTAGATGGTAGGGAACAGTAATTGGAGTAATGCATTATAAATCTAGAAAAAGAAGTCAGTCCCATATTGTAAAGGGCTTTCAAAGCTAAAAAGAAATAGGGAGCCACAGCAGATTATTGAGGAGGGAAGTGACATAGTTAGATCTGTGCTTGGGGAAAGTCACTTTGATAACTATGTGAAAATACAATTCATGGGGTCATAGACTATAAGAGGGAACTTTCAGGTAATCTCATCCAACTCTCCAATTTGGTAGTTGAGGGAACTGACCTCTAAAGAAATGAAGTCATATATACACCAAAGGTCACATGGGCAGTAAGTGGCAAAGCCAGGACTTGAACCCAAATCAAAACATAAATCTAAATCTAGCATTGTCTTCTTACCACCCAGAAGATTAGCTGAAAGAATTGGAAATGTGATATGTTTTCCTGAGTAAGAGAAGACCTTTGCTATTTGGAACATGCTAGCCTAGTTCAAGTATTGGAAGGACAGGCTGTCATGCTTATAAGGCTATAAAACGTGTTTTCCTTTGCTCCTGTGGGTAATATGAGGAGCAGCAGCAGAACAACTAGAAGTAAAGAGGCACAGTTGTATTCAATACAAGAGCTATCTAAAAGTGGACTGGGCTGCCTCAAAGAGGATAGAGTTCTGGACCTGGAGTTAAGTGACATGGACTCAAATCTTACCTCTGAAACATATATGTTGTGTAATCGTGGACAAGTCATTAAGGCACACAGAGCCAAAATTTCTTTATCTGTAAAATGGGAATAGTATTTGAACTACCTTCTCCACAGGATTATGGCCAGGAAAGGACACCTTGTAATAATTAAAGCACTATTATAATGATTGTCAGTCTACAAACTTTGGAGGGTATTTAAGTGCCAACTATGTACCCTGTGCTAAGTGTGGGAGGTACAAAGACATTCCATCCTCTCAAGGAGCTTATGGTCTATTAGAGGAGGCGTGGAAACAACAATGAACAAACAAGATATGTGCAGGGTAAATTTTTAAAAATAATAAACATTTTTATTTATAGTTTCGAGTTCCAAATTTGATCCCTTCTTCTGTCCCTCCTCTCCTCCCTCCCTGAGGCAGCAAGCAATCAGATATGGGTTATATATGTGCACTTATGTAAAACATTACCATATTAGTCATTTTTGCACAAGAAAACTTGAATAAAAGAGAAAAGAATGAAAGAAAATGAAAAATATCATGTTTAAGTCTGTGTTCAACTAATATCAGTTCTTTGGGATTGACTTGGATCATTGTATTGGTGAGAATAATTGTAATTCACAGTTCTTCATCAAACAATATTGCTGTCTCTTTGCACAATGTTCTCTTGGTTCTGCTCATTTCCCTATACATCAGTTCATACAAGTCTTTCCAGGCTTTTCTGAAATCATCCTTCTTGTCCTTCCTTATAGCAAAATAAGATTCCATCACCATCATATACCACAGTTTCTTTAGCCTTTCCACAATTGATGGGCATTCCTTTGATTTCCAATTCTAAGCCACCACAAAAAGAGCTGCTATAAATATTTTTGTACAAATAGGTCATTTTCTCTTTGGGGGTATGTCTTCAGGATATAAACCTAACAGTGATATTGCTGGGTCAAGGGGTATGCACAGATCTATAGCCCTTTGGGCATAGATCCAAATTGCTCTCTAGAATGGTTGGATCTTTTCACAACTTCATCAACAGTTGATTAGCATCCCAGCTTTCCCACATCTCCTCCAACATCTTATATTTTTTCCATCTGTCATATTGGGCATTATAAATTTAGAGTAACCAATGGCGGACACTAGCATTAACAGGAAATCAGGAGAGGTTTCTTGCAGAAGGAGGGGAGAGAATTATATAGCAAAGGAAATTTTTGTTCATGTAGGAGGTCATCTCTGAGTTTTCTTCCAATTCTGGAAGTCTGTGTATTTCTGTGACTGAGGAAGATAAGTGGCACAGTAAATAGAGTACAGGACCTGGAGTCAGGAGGCCACAAGTTCAAATCTAACCTCAGATACTTACTGTGTGATCCTTGTTAAATCTCTTCACCTTTGTTTACCTCAATTTTCTAAAATGAAAAATGGGAATAATAACAGCTACCTCTCAGGGTTGTTGTGAAGATCAAATGAGATAATAATTGTAAAGCATTTAGGACAGTGCCTGGCATATGTTAGATACTATATAACTGTTAGCTATTGTTATTATCCTACTTTATCATATGTAATCTAATATACTGTTCCTGTTTCACATGTGAGAGTCTTGTATCCCTAGAGAGTAACATGCTCCTTGAGGATAAAAATCATGTCTTACACTCCTTTAATTTCTATTAACATACCCAGCACAGTTCTAGGCACATAGCTTATCCTTAATAAATGCTTTTTAAAATTGGGTTGAAAAGTAAGTAAGGATAACTCAGATGCTTCTGCTCAGACCATGTGTACATTTCTTCCTTTCTGTATTCACCAAACAAAAAAAATTCAAAAAGAAAAAAAGTTGACCTGTCATAGTATAAAACACATCTCAAGCAACACATCCAACAATGCTGCCCTTTACTCCCAATGCCATCTTTTCATCATTCACGTTGCTGACAGGACCAGAAACTATACCCTGGAGGATTTAATCCTTTAAGCTTTGGGGCTCACATCTCGGGTTCTGCTGTTCTAACTTGTCAGTGTCATGTGTGGCCTGTGATACTTAGGCCAGATCCAACCATGGAGCCCAGCCATATTCCCATCAGCCATTTTGCCACAGTGTACATACTCTTCATTGTCCCTTCTCAGTTCTAGAACCTCCAATCAATACTGCAATTACTACTGAAATATACCCTTACATGACCACCATTTCTCTATGTGCGTTGTCCCTCTCTCATTAGAATGTAAAACTCCTTGAAAGCAGATACTGCTTCCTTCTTTTTGTTTTTGTATCCCCAGAAATGAGCACATTGCTTGGCATGTAGCAAGCATGCAATAAGTACATGCTCGAGTCAAGTCAATAAGCATTTGTTAATCAGCTACTATGTTCTAGTCACTGTGCTAAATGTTGAAGCTACATAAAAGGTAAAAAAATAGTCCCTGCTCTCAAGAAGCTCACAATCTAATAAGGGACACAACATGTGCACAACTATGTCCAAATAAATTGCATGTAAATTAAATTGGCAATAATCTCAGAGAGAAGACAGTAAGATTAAAGAAGATTGGGAAAGATTTCTTGTTAAGGTGGAACCATAACTGAGATTTGAAGGGATGAAGGGAAGCCAAAAGGTGGAGATGAGAAGAAAGAGAGTTCCAAGCATGGGGGAACAGCCTGTGAAAATGCTGGGAGTAAGGAGAAAATGCCTGGAATGTAATATGTGAGGGACAGCAAGGAGACTAGTGTTACTGGACTGCAAAGTACATGGAGGGAATTATAGTATTAAAAATTAGGTAGGAAGGGGCCAGGTTATGAAGGGCTTTAAAAAACTCTTTTATGTTTGATTCTAGAGGTAATAGGGAGCTACTAGAATTGATTGAAGAGAAGGGTGACGTGGTCATACATGCACTTTAGGAAGATTAATTTGACAGTGGAGTGGAGGGTAGACATTTATATTTTCACTTAAAAGCCCCAGCTCATGTTTCCCAAGGATTCTATATGACAAAAGTCTCCTGAATATAATGTAGACTTCTAGAGATTTGGGCTCCTCTCTCTCTCCCTCCTTCCTCTCCCCCCATTCCCCTTTGCCCTTTGCCCTTTTAGTAATCCCATGCCCTTCTCCATTGCCTATATGTTATTGATCCATTCCATTTCATCCTGAATGTAACTCATTCCTTTATAAACTAGCTCTAAAGAAAAGCCGATGTACATAGTAGAAGACATGCCAATGATAAAAGTGGTGATTTGAAAGAATGTTGAGATGTAAGTTATGCAATTTTGACAACATCCTGATGAAGCTATGATTGGGGAGTTGTCATTATGACACATGACATCAAAGTGAGCACAAGAAATGGGGACAGATGGTCAGCTTCTGGGGCAGGAAAGGTGGATTACTCCACAGCTTTTTTTGGGGGGGAGGGCAGGGTAATGAGGGTTAAGTGACTTACCCAGGGTCACACAGCTAGTAGGTGTCAAATGTCTGAGGCCAGATTTAAACTCAGGTCCTCCTGAATCCAGGGTCAGTGCTTTATCCACTGTACCACCTAACTGCCCACCCAAAGCTTCTTAAACTTTGGGTCATGACCCCATATGGAGTCACATACCTGAATGTGTGGGTAGTGAAAAAATTTGGAAACAGTAAAAGGTTACATATACCTATTTTATATACCTATATACCTGAAATTGCATAAAAATATATCAGGCAAAAAGGGGTGGAAAGTAGAAAAAGTTTAAGAAGCCCTGGATTACTCCACACTGCTGCCAAAGGGAAGAGGATACATATCTGCTATGTTATTATGGTTCAGATCTTCCAGACTTAGCATTTTGGACTGTTGGTTTCTACCATAGGTTACTAGGTCCAACACCATTTCCCTACCCCCAAAACCCCTTACAGAATCTACACAGACAATATAGTGGTAGCAGCAATACACTTAACAACCTTACCTAGCTACCACCACCTCCAAAGAAATAGAGGTAGCTGGAACAATTATAGCAATTACCTTAAATAGAAAACAAATGGTGCTAACATGATGCTTTTTCAATACTGACTATAGTTTGAATTATTCTGGAACCAGGTCATGTGTATGGTCAATTTTGCAGAGATGAGCATTGTTCCAAAAGGTGACTTCCTTATAAGTAAAGCTTAGGGGAGATTTTCACATGTGTTTATATCTATCCAACTTAGTATAATTTGAAAACTTAATACTATTGGAATATGTACAAAAATCGACTATCATATTTTACTACTTTAAAAGTAAAGATTCATCCACTCAAGGGACCCAAGTAAGTTTCATTATCCCTGATGCTCCATTTCTTGGTGAATTGTAAAGTCCTATGACATTTTCTTTTACCATAACCCTATTCCTCCCCTCCAAAAGATCCCTTTTAAGATGTTTTTAACTATCCTTCTAAGTTTACAGAAAAAAAGACCAATGAAGTAAAATAAAACCCCAAACCTTCTGAATTATTTGTAAGACAGTAGAAAATGTTAGGAGCCTGAAAATCAAATCCCATTTGAAAGAATTTCAAAGCAACACAGTTCAACACATTTCTATAATATCTAATTTATATTAGGAGTAGATGAGCCCAGATGCATTTTGAGTGAAACATCTTGAAGTATTTCCCACATGTTTGAGGGCTTAATAGCATTTAAAACCCACCTGGCGCTTTTACATTAATTGGAAGGCCATCAGTATTCCCTTGGAAAACCAAAGACATGTGTTTCTGATTTGTTCACACTGAAGTCATCAAAAATTATTTTGTAATAGAGATCTGATAGCCAAGAAACCCTTCTGATGTTCTGTTCTTTGGATATGGGGAATTGGGTTTGGGCCAAGACTTCTGAGGCCAGGATGCTCTCATTGTGATGAAGCACATATCTCGTTCTGGTGTCAGTCAGTAGTGCGGCTGGTAGAAAGAATGCTGTTTCCTCTCAAATGGAGAGATCCCAATTACCTAGCTATGTCAATGTCATGAGACATTCATTCAGAGTGGCTGCTAACCTAAACAGGCAGGCTCAATTGTCCCCAGGGATCCTGGAGATCCTAAGGACAAGGATATCTCAGGTTTTTTCCAGGATTCCAAAGGATAAGGAAAAACACTGCATTTAGGTGTCAGAGGCCTGAGCTCTCACAGTTCCACCCATTATTTACTATGCAACCTTGGTGTTCTGATGTATCCTTGTGAAGAATGCCATATACTATAGTATTCCTTTAAACCTTTGATACCACCAAAATTGTTACTCCTTCTAGAGTCTCAAATGAAAACCTACCCAAGTCTATACATCATGTAGCATGGAGTTGACCTGGGTTCCTGAAGCTTATCCTTGTGAAGCTCAAATTTTGACAGCTTCTACTATCATAGAAAGGTTTAAAGTAAGGTCCCTACAACAAACTGGCTGCTGTCTAAGGACCATCCTTCTTGGGCCATGGTAAGTCATGTAAAATGTTATCTAAATATAAAATAGTAGTATCCATTATTCTGGACGTGAGTTTACACATCTGTAGAGTTCATATTAATTTGCTTTCTGAAGGCAGGAAGCTAAACCAAATAATTCCTTGAAATCTCTATAGTGATTATACTTGATTGATATTGTACTAAAGATTGGAGATTGCAGATGAGCTGCAATCTGGGCAGGTTCTTGAGAGATTGCAAAGTTTGACATGATTTTTCTGTGCCTTCCCCCAAACATGTAAAAATATATCTGTTCAGTCAATTCAGTCATGTCTGACTCTTCATGGCTCCATTTGGGTTTTTCTGGACAAAGGTACTGGAGTGGTTTGCTATTTCCTTCTTCAACTCATTTTATAAATGAAGAAACTGAGGCAAACAGGGTTAAGTAAGTTGCCAGGGTCATACAGATAGTGTCTGAGGCAAGATTTGAATTCAGATCTTCCTGATTCCAGGCCCAGTACTCTTTCCACTCTGCCACCTAGCTGTCCAAGAATACATATGTCCTCTCTCTCTCTCTCTCTCTCTCTCTCTCTCTCTCTCTCTCTCTCTCTCTCTCTCTCTCTCTCTCTCTCTCTCTCTCTCTTTCTCTCTCTCTCTCTCTTAAACCAGATATATTATGTACCACAAGTTCTGCTATTGTTGTTTGGTTGGGATATCAGCCAAACAATCAATCTGGAAACTACCATGACCTGGCTATAAACATCCACCATTAATGACTCTGTAAAGCACAGCTCTTTTCTCTGAGGTAAAAATCAGTGCTAATAGATTCCTTCATCTAAGATGTGCTTCCCATGTAAGGTACACATGCATTGTCTAAAAATGGCTTGTGGGGAGGAATGGATGGATATCTTTGGAATCTTTCTGACCCCTCCCTAAGGGAGAGTGCAATGGCTGCCTTGAAAGGAGCAAGAAAAGGGCCTCTACCTCTGAGAGGTAGATTCAATTAAATTTATATCTGTCTGCCTTCCTAAATATTGCTGGTTCAGGGACACAATTTTTAGGTTCAAAACAAAAGCTCCTAGCTTCCCTGGCAGCTACCCTTTAATGGCAGGTAAATAGCTGTCAGTTTACACTCACAAATCCTACACCTTCCCAACAAATGCTAGTTACAAAGAAGACCATCTCAAACAGTGAAAAGCAATCCATGTTTACAGGCAAATAGCAAATAAAAATGAAAGAGTTTATAGATTATTCCATGAGTGAATAATCTTAGCTCAAACTAAGAGAGAAATGACCCAATATTACTCATGAAAATTCCCTGAAGTCTCTAGTAAGGCAAGCTAGAAATCATGGATATTCTGAGGAAGTGACTTTCCCTATGTGTTTGTAGCTTCAGTTTTTCTTTCTCTCTCCCTTATGTGTCTAGAGTTGGTCTTAGGGGGAGTCTGGAATCATGAGACTCTCCTTTTCAAAAAAAAGAATCTTTTTCATTTCCAAAGATCTCATACAACTCCTCCCCTCCTGAAGATGCATCATGTTTCATCAGCATTTTTTTCTACCATGTCTCATACAAAATGCCCTAGGCTTGGCTAGAAACCTGGGTTATATTCCATTATGAGAAACATTGTAGGTAAAGTTAATAACCTATTTGTGGCAATGATTATAATACCTGAGCATGGTTGTTGTTTTTTTAAGTGATCTTTAAAGCAATTAAAGCACATAATTTTTGGCTTTGTTATTTTTTTTTAAAAAACACCCAAAATATCCAGAAACAATAACACCAGATAATTACTTTTAAAATAATGATTTTATGATCTATCGTAATTCTAATTATAAAAGATAACTTGGTTAAGAATTAGGATAGGAACCATTTTCCCTCTATAATATTAATAATATTCCTAATATTCTTAGAAAATGCTCATCATAGCCTTAAGTTACTCTAATATCTAATGTTCCTATTACTTGGAGGAAATTTAAAAGATAAATAAGGGTGAATTTTACAAATGAAAGCATTCAAAAGAAAAAAGGCTTTTTTTGGTTGTTGTTTTTGTTTTGTTTTTTTGTTTTTGTTTTTTTGGCAGGGCAATGGGGGTTAAGTGACTTGCCCAGGGTCACACAGCTAGTCAGTGCCTGAGGCTGGGTTTGAACTCAGGTCCTCCTGACTCCAAGGCTGGTGCCTTATCCACTGCCACCTAGCTGCCCCCCAAAAAGGCTTTTTGTTTTAAAAGGACTATGTGTCATATATTGCTACTTTTCTGAATTGGCAAGCTTCTGAGTACCCTAAAGTCTCACCAAGGCAAGCAAGTCTATGGGGAATTTACAGCTTAGGGCATGAATACTTAAGGATCCCTAACATTCAATCTCAAAGACAGTGCCATGATGGAAAGCCAAAAAAGTGTATGCAACCTTAGGCTACATTATGGGGAAAATCGCAGCTCTCTTAGAGGGAAGGGGATAGTCCCATTTTCCTCTTCCTTGATCAAACCACATTGGGAATGCAGTGCACTGTTCTGGGTACTTTATTTTAGAAGAGACATTGATAAGGAGGAAAGCATCCAGGTAAAGGTGCCCAGATGACTGAATGTCTTTGAGGACCATACAATATTGTTTATCTAGAAAGAAATGGAGATTTATTTTAGCTTGGAAAAGAAAAGGCATGGGGCACTTCAGTGTTACTTTTGAGCATTTAAAAATCTATCACACAGAGGGGTGAAAAAGTAAGAGGCTTCAGGGATGGGAGGATTTAAATTCATTTCCTACATCCAGAATACTTGTGTGACTCTGGACCAGTCACTTAATCTCTCTAAGTTAGAGATGAATTACAAATCTGCGTTTATGGAAGGAATTTCCTTGTTGAAAGTAATCTATGACAATCCTCATAAGGAATAGAGATTATATTTCTCTGCTTGGTTCCAGGTGACAAAACTGGGAGCAATTGAGTTTCAGAGGGCAATTTTGGTTTGATCTAAGTAGCAACTTCCTGACAAAAAGTTTCCCCAAAATGGAATGGTTGCCAGCCCCCTCAAAACTTGTCTTTTTGGCAATGTTACTGAGGGTATTCCTGGATAGGACTTTTTGGGACTCAGTGGTTTCTGAAGTTCCTTCCATGCCTCTGATTTCTGTCATCTTTGTGTTACCCTTCTACCCTTAGAACTCTTGCTTGGGCTCTGAAATACGGGTCCCAAACCTGAGGATATCTTTGCTGTTCCAGGGACCACCAAAGCTTTACAAGGGCCCAGTGGAGGAGAAGGAATCCATCAATACTCAGTCATAATCTAATTCCCTGAAAGAAGGTTTTTTCACAATTTGGCAGAAAAAAAAAACGTTTTAAATTCTAGAACTTACTAAGCACTTTTATGCTGGCAAAGCACCTGAGTCAGATACCCTAACACCTATTTATGTAAAATTTCTTTCCTAAAAGGCCACTTCACTTCGTTTAACTGCCTAGATTAAGAGGATCTGTGTGATGATGTTTCTCTAAATACAGAGAAACTGATTTAATGTGTGCTAACCATTATGCATAATGCATTGATTGATCTGTGTATATGTTTCATGCTCATGCTAATGCTCTAATGATTAGCCTAGCTGTCTGCCCCTATTGTCTCTAGTCCCCACAGCTAAAGCCACTTAACCCCTAACCTTCCTGCATAGCTTCTCCCCCCATCTCTGGGACACATCTAGACCCTAGATGTTAGGGTCCAGATCCATGTCTCAGTATCATCAACTTTGTACCCTGATTCTAATAACTAGGCTCTTGCCTTAACCATTATGACCAAGTCCATCACCTTATACTAAGTACCTCTCTAGGTGCCTGTCCTGTTTCCCCTGCCTGCATCCCTGCCTTGATGCCCTACCACTTAACCTATTTCTCTGAGACTAGGACTCTGCTGTCTATTCTGTCTTCTACTACCATGCCTTTGATTTGGCTGTCCCTCATCCCTCTTAACATCCATCTTTCAGCATCCTACTTTCCCTTCAGAATAAGCTCAAGTCCCATCTTCTACACCTTGCCTTTATTGATGTCCATAACTGTTACTGTTTTCCCCCTCAAATTTACCTTGTATTTATTTGGTATGAATATGGTGTCTCTCCCAACTATAAACTCAATTAGGATAGAGATTATTTTTTTCACTTTTCTATTTCTAGACCCACCCCAGGCCTAGCACAGTGGCTGACACATGGTAGATATTTAATAAATACTTGTTAATTGTTTGGTCCAAAATCCTAATTTCTATTGTGGTGCTTTGCAATTTCCCCAGAATTTTTTGTCAGTCCTTCCTCAGGTAATTTAGGTGCTTGTGTTTAGAGAACACTGGTCTACTATATTCAGTCACTTATGATTCTTGCTTAGTTAGTCTGTTCCAGAGATCAACTTTCCTAATTTGTAACTGATCGAATAATTTTGATGATTATCGTATTATAATATAGTTTGATGTCTATTAATGCTATTCCTTCCGCCTTCCATTTCTATTATTTTCATTATTTCACTGTATAGGTGTTTTGTTCCTCCAAATAAATCTTTTTTATTATTGTGTCTAGTTCTATGAAGTATACCCTTGGTAACTTTATTGTTATAGCATTAAATATATAATTTACTTGATGTAGTATCATTTTCTGAGGAGACTTTTCAGCCAGGTTAGTGTTAATAGAACATTTTCCAACTCCTAAGTAACAAGCTAGGATTTCAAAAGATTAGCACCTAACCATCACTGCTCCTATTACCTAATCTAGAAAATGGGAATGATAAAATTGACTTAGGATGCAAGTTTGTAATAAGGAGCAAATAATGGGTCTTTAGTTTCTATGGTTGTGAGAATCAATTTAGATAATGTGTACCTTTTGGAGTGCAACATAAATATTGATTATTATAATATTTTAAAAGATTCCAGGAAATAACTTTGTAAATATGTTAGCATCATAGATGTAGAGCTAGAAGCACTAGGTGTTACCTAGCGCAAGCTCTGCTTTTCACAAAATGAATAAACTAAGACAGAGAAAGATTCAACTACTTGCCCAAGATCACACAAGAATTGAGTTGTCAGAGTCAAGATCCAAACTGAGGTCCTGTTAAGTTCAAATCTAATATTGACTGGAAAACATTGAGTGTTTTTAAAGTCAAATAGTGACTGAAACAAGAGAGGTAGGGGAGGCTGTGTATTGAAGGAGAGCTCTAATCCCAGGCAAAATATGGCAGCAGCAACTTCTTCAATATTCTTTCTATCTTTACCATAATACTCATCTTCAAAATGGGGGTATTGATATTTGCACAACCTATCTTGCAGGGCTACCATGAGGAAAGTACTTTGTAAAACTTTAAAAGATTGTATAAATACAATGATGATGATTAACTCCAAGTGTGTAATCAGTTACATACATTTTTAAATCATCATGATTATATTAATCATTTAAAATTCACCTTGGGCTTACCTGTTAAAAGCTACCTTTCATCATCTGAGGGGTCCATGCAGGGGCATCAGAGAAGAGACACATAAGGAGAGGGAGAGATAGCATCAGAACTACTAGGAAGCACTAGAGTGGGGAGCATAGACATACATCTGAGAAGGCAGACACAGATATAGAAAGTCACCTAAGGGAGGAAATAACTGTAAGGACAATGGCCACCTTGCAGAATGGAAGAATGCCAGCTACAGTTTCAAGTAATAAGCTGATCCTAGAAGCTCAGATGAATAAAAGGCCCAGTAGAGATGCTGCAATCTCAGGGGAGTTTTGTAAAGACTCTTTGAAGACAGAAAGGATTTCAAAACTCTGTAGTACCAAGAGTTATGTTATCTTTGCCATATGTGTATACTACTCACATGCTCCTTTACCATTGCTTGAGCCCCAAAATCCTATGAATGCTATGTGTATTTATTAGGAAGTATGTCCCAGGGTTTGGAAGAAATGTCAAAGGCCAATTTTATACTTATTATCTCATCTTATTAAATGCCTTGACTAAAAGCAAATGAAGTACACTGGCTGATTGATAATTGATTGAAAGGATATCAATGGGGGCTCCCCAGTGGGGGCAGCTAGGTAGTACAGTGGATAGAATGCTGGGCTTGGAGTCAGGAAGACCCAATTTCAAATCTAGTCTCAGATATTTAGTAGCTGTGTGACCCTGGGCAAGTCACTTCACCTCTATCTGCCTCAGTTTTTTCAACTGTAAAATAGGGATAATAATAGCACCTACTTCCCAGAAATGTTATGAAGTTTAAATGAAATAACATTTATAACATGCTCAGCACAATGCACATAATAGACACTTTATAAACGCTTGTTGCCTTTGTCCCTCTCATTTCCAACCCAGGAACTACAGTGTAGATACATAGTGTTAGCCCTGGAACCTGAGCATATCAGCCACTCTCTGGGCACTGAAACCTTGAATGTGAGTAAGAGTGTAGGAAATTTTACAATAGGCTGTCCTTGAAGTCCAGAAGATAGGTTCAAGTCCTGCCTCTGAAACATATTGCCTTGCATGACAATGGGCAACTCATTTAAATTTTTAGTGTTTTAGTAGATTTCAGATGTTACCAATATTCATTTTCTCCCTGGTATTACCATCAATGAAATCACAAGTCCAAGCAAATTAAGTAAATAAGTCTTATTTGAACTTCCACAGAATAAAATTATTTATAAGCATTAAATAATTAAATAAATTTATAAACATTAAATGGCAAGATTTTTAGGTAACACATTAATCAACTTTAAGAAAATATTTAATCACACAATTTATAGCCCAGTAAAACAGAATTTAAAATAAATGGAGAAAATTTTCTATAAAAATATAAAATATCCAAATTAATAGAACACTAAATAGAGGTGTTAATTCCATTTGAAAGAAAAAAAAGTAAACCTTCTGTATAGAAACTACCAAAGTAAAATTAAACATACAAAAAACCCCTAACCAATCAACTAACCAAGAAACCTTGATCCAGTTAGATTCAGAAGTGAATTCTATCAAACCTTTAAAGAAACTATACTATACAAATTATTCTCAAAACTTAAAAAAGTCATTATTCTATCAAACTCCTTTTATGAGATAGAGTCCTAAAATCTAAACCAAGGGATCCACCCATTCTGGAGAGCAATTTGGAACTATGTCCAAAGGGTTATAAAATTGTACATGCAGGGGCAGCTAGATGGCGCAGTGGTTAAAAGCACCAGCCCTGGATTCAGGAGTACCTGAGTTCAAATCTGGCTTCAGACACTTGACACTTACTAGCTGTGTGACCCTGGGCAAGTCATTTAATCCCCATTGCCTAAAACAAATAAAATAAAATAAAATTGTACATGCCCTCTGATTCAGCAATATCACTCTTAGGTTTATATCCCAAAGACACATCCCTGAAGAGAAAAAGACCTATTTGTACAAAAAATATTTATAGCAGCTCTTTTTGTAGTGGCTAAGATTTGGAAATCAAAGGAACACCTATCAATTGAGGAATGGCTAAACAAGCTGTGATATACGATTGTGATGGAATAGTATTGTGCCATAAGAAATGACAAACAGGTTGATTTCAGAAAGACTTGGAAAGACTTGTATGAACTGATGTATAGTGAAGTGAGCAGAACCAAGAGAATATTGTGCACAGACACAGCAATATTGTTTGATGAAGAATTGTGAATAACAGCTATCCTCAGCAATATAATGATCCAAGACAATCCTAAAGGACTAATGATGAAACATACTATCTATCTCCAAAGAAAGAACTGATATTTATTGAAGACAGACTGAAGCATGCTATTACTCAGTTTCTTTCTTTTTTTTCTTTTATTCAAGTTTTCTGGTACAAAATGACTATCAATATTTTCTTCTTCTTTTTTTAAAGTCACAGTATAGAAATACTGTTAATTTTTTCTGAGTTTATTTTTTATTTTTATTTTTGACTATTAGGCATTTTATTTAGAATTTTCCCCCATCTTACATGTAAAAAAATTGTAACATCAATTTTTAAGACTTTGTGTTCCAAATTCTCTTACATAATTACACATGTATAACCTATATCTGATTGCTTACCTCCTCAGAGAGGGAAGAGGAGAGGGAGGGAAGGAAAGATAAAATTTGGAACTCAAAACTTCAAATAAAAAAGTTTATTATTTAGTATATAAAGAGAACCATAGGCCAATGTCATTAATGGATATTGATTCCATTTTTTAAAAAGTAAAATCTTGGCAAAAAGACTATAACAATATATCAAAAAATAATTCCTGTGATTAAATTGGATTTATATCAGTGATCATAATTATATAAAAACATCCCAAACCACATTATTATATCAATAGATACAGAGAAATCCTATGTTTAAGGACAACATTCATTTTAGCTAAATAAAAAAAACCCTACAAAGTATAGGTACATTTTAACATGATAAAAATATATATCTAAAGCCAAAAGCCTTCATTATATGCAACAATGATTTATTAGCAAATTCTCCAATAAATAGGAGGAATAAAGTAAAGATTCCTATTTACCCCAATATTATCTGATGTTGTTCTAGAAATGCTAGACATGGCAGTAAGAAAAGAGAAAGAAATTAATGGCATAAACATTGACAAAGGGGAGACATGACTACCCCTATTTGCCGATAAAAATGAATTTTAAACAGAAAATCCTAAAGAATCTACACAGAAACTATTTGAGATAATAACCACAGTAGACTTTCCAAATAAAAAATAGGGAGGAGAAGGGGATGAGAGGGGAGGGGGTGAAGAAAGGGAGGACAGATTGGGGGAGAGGCAGCCAAAAGCAAAACACTTTTGAGGAGGGAAAGGGTAAAAGAATATAGAAAATAGAGTAAATATTATGGGAAGCAAATAGAATGGAGGGAAACAGCAATAGTAACTGCAGAAGAAAAAAATTTGAAGCAGAGGCAAGAGCAATGTAAAATGATGATGGTGGTGGTACTTAGTTTGCTGGGCTATTGTGAAGAAAATTCTTTGTCAGGTATAATGTACTATATAAATGTTAGTTATTATTTTTGTTCCAATAATCAATCTCATTGGTGTTTTGTAAGGAAATCTACCTTTAAAGTACTACATAAATGTAGTTTATTATAAAAAATAAAGATGAACAGGATGCTATCAGAAAAACCTGGAAAGACTTACATGAGCTGATGCAAAGTGAAATATACTGTATATAAAATAACAGCAATAATGTAAGATGATCTGATGGGCATTATATAGTTATTTTCAGCAATACAATGATCCAAGAAAACTCTGAAGGATTTATGAAAAATGCAATCCATCTACAGAGAAAGAACTGAAGGTATATGAATGCAGATGGAGGTATATTTTGTTGTTGCTAGTTCCTTTTTCTAAATTTTTTTTTGTCTGCTATGTTTTGCACGACTGTACATGTATAACATATTAAATAGCCTGAGTTCTAAAGGGGGAGAGGGAGAAAGGAAGAGAATTTGGAACACAAAGTTTTAAAAATTGATGTTACAATTTTTTTTACATGTAAGATGGGGGAAAATTCTAAATAAAATGCCTAATAGTCAAAAATAAAAATAAAAAATAAACTCACAAAAAATTAACAGTATTTCTATACTGTGACTTTAAAAAAGAAGAAGAAAATATTGATAGAACCATTTTAAATAACTAAAAGATGCCTAAAATATCCGGAAGTCCGTCAACCAAGGCTCACTAAATAACCATATAGATACTATTCCAAGGTACTTGGCAAAAATAAAGATTAGTAAGTAAAGGGATATTCAGTGATCATGGCTGGGTTCAACCTACATAAAAAATAAAGATGATTAAATTAATTTACTTAGGTTAATTTTACACATGTGTTGCTGTACCAATCAAATTCCAAGGTGATCATTTTATGGAGTTAGATAAAATGATAACAAAATTTATTGGCAGAAATAAAAGGTTTAGAATCTCAAGGGAAATAATGAAAACAGGAAGAAATAAAGGGGAAAATAGTTTTTCCAGATCTCAAATTATAGTTTTAACAGGTGATTATAACTGAACTAGCTAAGAATGATTCAGAAACAGTTAAATTCAACAATCTAGTTTGTGATAAACCTAAGAATATAAACTGTTTGAGGAAGAACACCCTCCTTTTCAACAATTACTGGAAAAACTGGAAAGCAATTTGGCAGAAATTAGATTTGTATGATTGTTTTATACCCCTTACACCTGTTGGATGTCCCTGGCAGCTAGGAGAGCTGGAATTAAAGGCAGGAAATCCAGATTCAAATCCTGCTTCAGACACTTACTTTCTCTTTGACCCTGAATAAGTTGTTTTGCTTCTCTCAGCTTTATCTCCAAAATGGGGAAAATAATAGGGTAATTGTAAGGATCAAATGAGATAACATATATAAAGCTAGAAACAAAACTTAAAGAGCTATAGAATACTAGCAGGATGAATTGGTCCAAACATTTGAAATTATGCTGATTAGCTAAAATGACCAGAAACTTTTACCCATAGATCCCTATTGCTAGGTATACAAAGTCTGATTTCTAAGCACTCACTCAAAGAAAGTCCAAAATAGAAAGGTCTGAAATACACACACACACACACACACACACACACACACACACACACACACACACATGCACAAGTATATCACCACTTGTTGTAGTAGTAACTGGAACAAAGTAGAAACCTGTTGACTAAGGAACACCTAAAAAGGTGATATATGCATGAGAGCATATTCCTGTACCTTAAGAAATTCTGAATATGAAAAATACAGGGAGGCCTTGAAAGACTTAGATGAACTGATATAAAGGGAGATAAGCAGAATCTGAAAAAATATTCAGTGATTACAACAATATTAATGGAAAGAATAACATTAAAATAAAAACTGAAAGCTATGTAATTAAATAATCAAGCTTGATTCCAGGAAACTATATGAAAATGCACCTTCTTGTAGAGAGACAAGTAGGTTTAACTCTATTATATATGCTATTGGTCTTGAAAAAAATGTCATCTTTAGTTTTATTGAGATGCTTTTTTTTTTGTTCTTCACTGTTAGAGAAGGTTCTCTGGTTCAAGTGCAGTGAACGGAATACACTGGCAAATGAATGTGACATAAAAACAAAAATATGAATAAATTTTAAAATAATAATTGGATCAAATTTTATTTTTATTGTTAACCATAATATTTCCACATTCATATAGAACTTAAAGCTCTTATAACAGTACAGTGAGGTCAGTGATGTAAACATTATTATCTCTACTCAACAGCTGAGGAAACTGAGGCTCAGAATGGTTAAATAACTTACCATCGTCATATAACTGGGAAGTGGTTGGACTAGGACTTGAACCAAGATCTTCTACTTTAAGCCAAGGCTGTTTCTAGTATATCATGATAGATTTTTGTTTCATACTGTCATATGGGAACTCAATTCACCAAGGAGTAGGGACTGAAATAAGGAAATAAAAAGTATGCTTCTAAGGTATTCAAAATGTGAATATTTTATTTTTCTGATACTACTCTAGATAAGGTACTCTTGGTAACTTCCTTTTTTTTTTGCTTTGATATTATAGTTGAGTGTCTAACAGTACTGTACAAAAATAGGAGGTATTCAGTAAATATTGAGTGAATGAATGAATTCTTGAAAATCGTTTTAATCAAGACACAATTTTCCTTTGGGTTCACCTTCCTACAGTAGCCAGAGGGCCAAATAGATCTCGGTTTTTCTTTCTCCCAGTGCCTTTTTCCAATGACACATTTTAAAAACTGAAGTGAAAGATTATCCTTAATTATAACTGTAGCATGTTCCTCTGAGGTTTTCATGCCTTGTTTAAACACCAAATTGAATTCTTCCAATGACTATATTCTTTCATCCATCCCTCTGATTTTATTTCAAGCCCATCAAATCACTGGTTAATTGAGTCAATTTTTAAATCCATTACCTCCGGTAATTTCCAGTCTTCTCCTTTGAGAATTGTATAGCCTGCAGAATTTTCTCCATTGCTCTATGTTCGACTTTGAAACCTTTTCCTTTTGAGTCATTCTGAAACAGAGGGAAGTGTCCTTGTCCTTGAACAGTGAATCTCAACTTTACCAAATGTCATGTCCTGTGGAGGGGGGGTAGGAAGGAAACCTAAGTCAAGGTCACTCCCATGTGAATTTACACTTATACTTTGGTCCTACTCAATTTCATTCTGAGAAGTTACATTGGACCTCCTTGTAACATTATCCCTCACTATGTGAGGGAAGGCACATATCATGGTATTGCTTTTTGCATCAGAAATCTTATGAAGATCTTTTGAGGCTCCAGTCACAAATGCTCCTTTGTATCAACCTCAAGACTTGAGTGTCAAGAATTCTGTGGCTGAGTATTTAGAGTTATAGTAAAATATTACTGTACTTTCCCATCAAGGAATCAATCAATGAATAAGCAACAGACATTTATTAATTAGTTATTTTGTGTTTGGCATTATTCTAGGTAGACCAAAAAAATGGAGCCCCTACCCTAAAGGAGCTTACATTCTGATGGAAACTGAAAAAGCAGGCTAGGATAAGGACTAGTAGTCACCAAATATGCATTTCCTAGTGGAGTGGTACCTAGGTCATCCAGGGCTTTGTCTTGGCAAGATCTTTGCCCTTAGAGACACATAAAAGAAAAGCTACCATTTTCTAGAGCAGCCATTGGAGAAGGGAGTTCTCAGATAGATTTTTTTTTGCGGGGCAATGGGAGTTAAGTGACTTGCCCAGGGTCACACAGCTAGTAAGTGTCAAGTGTCTGAGGCCAGATTTGAACTCAGGTACTCCTGAATCCTGAGCTGCTGCTTTATCCACTGCACCACCTAGCTGCCCCCTCTCAGATAGATTTTAGGGGCAGCAAAGTCAAGTGTTCTCTCAGTAAATAAAGAATTTCCCTAGTTGAAAGAATTTTTATTTCTTTTCTTGCTTGGAAGCTAGATGATTCTGGATAGAGTATTGGACTTGGATTCAGGAAAACCTGGGTTCAAATTCTGCCTCAGACACTGGGAAAGTCATTAACCTCTCTGAGTTGCCTAATCTGTAAAATATGGAGATAATGATAACCCTTGTTTCACAGGGTTGTAGCAAAGATCAAATGAGATATCAAGTATAAAACTAGACATAAAACTTAAAATATGATTTAAGTTCTAACAATAATGAAAAAGATGAGAATGAGAAGAATGATGTGCTGATTGAGTTACTTTGTCACTGCTATTTATTTATTCCCATTGTGTTTGCCAATATTTTACATCACTTTGAGGGAAATATATTTCAGTTTGATATTTTAAATGGGGGGGTATTGCTAGTAAAAATATTGTGGCTATTCTACTTTAATAACGCAATGTTTCTGTTGACATTAACTCTTTTATGTGGGAATACCATTTAACAGTGCCATTTGCAGTGTATTCTGAATACTTATTTCACATGTGCTCTTTTTCCATAATATAAATAGAAATTAATAATTTATCACAAATCTGATCTGTTGATCATCAACTATTGGTTTATACTCAATAGCAACAAGTCAATCCATTTCAACAAATATTTGTTAAATGCTTACTATGTGGAGGAGCACTTGAGGAGGGGGAGAATCACATAGAATCAGTCAGAAAGACCTGGGTTCAATTCCTTCTTACATTCACTGGCTCTGTGACCCTGGGTGAGTCCCTGAACTTCTGAGTGGCCTAGGCACCTCTCTAACAGTCTGAGTTTTAAAGAAAGTTCTGCTTTGCCTTGGGAGAGGGTGTTGCCTCACCCTAAATTTCCCATACAAGTGAAATAACAGGTCCAGGCCCATCTCCTATATAAAGGTGCTGTGATAGGGATGCAAAGAGAGAGATGAAAACAGTCATGTCTTCATAGAGATAATATTCTCCTAGGGACAGACTACATTTATGGAGTTGAGTGTAATACAATGCACAGAGTGGAAAGGGCAAACAAGAAAGCAGATTAAGAGCTCTGGGGATACTGGGGAGGAGGAGGACAGCATTAGTAGTTGGGAAGAAGAGGGGGAAACGAGGGAAGACCTCTCATGTAAGAGCTAGAATTGAATCTAGATCTTAAGAAAATATTAATTTTCCTATAAGGCCATTTTATTTATTTATTTGTTTATCTAATTGTTTATTTATTTATGCATGCTATTCTGTACTTGACAAATATTATCAAACAGAAGCATGGAGCCACAAATCTCTATTACAGCTAGCTTGAATTTTTTAAAAAGAATACAATAAATTCAACATGTTAGCTTCAAAACTGTCCCGATTGTCTATTTTTGTACTATCTTTTCTTCTATGCACTGAAAAATAATACGTTTAATATGACTTAATTCTCTCTCTCTTTTTTTTTTTGGTATTCCTATCATTAATTTTTATTTCCTTCCCAATTTACTCTCTAACCCAAAATAATACCCTCCCTTTTTTTGAAGTCATTCCAGTACATTTAATCTAACAGTCTCATCCCAGCTACCAAGAACAAAGTTATTCATGACCCATAGTCAGTTAATGAAAAAGATTCTCCACTTGGTAAGTCTTACCCTACCTATTATGGCAAAAGATAACTATTACAAGGCCACTGGGATTTTCCTGTAGGGCAGAAAAATTAAAAGGCAAACCAACAACAATTTTATACATCCATTCCTTCAGCAGAGTAGAAAGAAGTATGAGGAGCACAAATTCAGGAGCCAGAAAAGAAGGTTCAGATTCTTAGCAACTATGAGGCCCAGGGACTGAAGTCTGTTTGCATGTTTCTTTTTACCTTTGTCCTATAAAGAAGTCCCCAGGCTGCCTTTCCCCTACTGCCCCTCCTAGGGCTTCCCTGTCACTTTCTTCTATATAGTGTAATGATTGGAATGACGCCACCTGCTGGAGACTTACTGTAGGAAAGCTCCACCATGAGGAGAAGGCGGCTGAGGGCAAGTCACGTGGCTTTTCTTTGGTGTCAGAAAGTGATGTTTGCTTGTGGGAGGAAGAGGGGCAAGGCTTGTTCTCTTGCTCTCTTTCACCAGGACTCTCGTAGAGAGCAGAGCAGGAGAATTGTAGCTCCCTGAGATAGATAGATGAATCTAGGCCTTTCTCTCTCTCTTCACCAAATTCTTATTCTCCTTAATAAATGCTTAAAAGTCTAAACTTTGGCTAAAGCTTATACTTTATTGGTGACCACCCATTAGATATTTTAGACAGTATAGCTAGAATTTTAGCCCCTTACAATAGGTATCCTATCATCTCATCTACCTTTCCTTCTCAAACAGCTTGTACTTTTCTCTGGCCAAGGTTAATAATAATCCTGCTGCTGCCTTCCATCTCACAGTCTGGCAAGAAGTAGCCTCTCTTCATCCTCTCTGATTCAATATAAGAACCATGGGATCACAGATGCCATGAATTGGGCTAGAGGCCCTCTAATGTCTCTTCCAATTCTATGCCCCCAAAGTATTATAGTGTATAATCCTCTTTGCCATCCAATGGACCTTGTCTTATAACTGCTTGTATTATTTTCACATTTTAAAGTAAAAAGTTAATTTGAGTACACATTTCAGGGTTCAGTCATTGTCACTAGCTCTGGGAACTGGTTGTCCCAGATACTAGAATCACTGACTCCAGCTCTACATAGAGATGGCCAAGTTTTCATAAAGCCATGAAGCTCTTCCTTACACATGATGACTATGGTAGTAGTCCCTCCTCAAATTTTCATAGAACACCCTGTTTTGATCTCTCCTTTGCCCTCATTAAACTATACTTTGCATTGCACACATTGTTGTTGTTTGTCCTTCATTCTCAAAGAGGACCATGACATCAGGGTAATGTGATGGCTTTCACTGAATTTGATTTAAGTGAGGGAGGGCTGTGCAAAGTCACCAACCTCTCTCTCTCCTCCAGAGCCTTCTGGGTCCAATGCCAAGATATACATCAGGAAAACTGAAGATGTTTAAGGCATTTCAGGTTGAGTGACTTGCCCAGGGTCACACATATAGTAATTGTCTGAGGTGATATTTGAAATCAGGTTCCCCCAACTTCATGGCCAGTGCTCTATCCACTGCCCCACCTAGTTACCCTTAGAGACTACTATGTGCCAGGCAGTGATTTCACCTCTCTGGGTCTTAATTACCTCATCTTTTATATCATCAGGAATTTGGATTCAACAATCTCTAAGATCCTTTTTGGTCCTAAAATTCTATGATTTGTTCTATCTATGATTCAAGAATATTTTGTTGTTATCAATCTTATACTTACATGAGGTATGTAGAATGAGCAGACATGCTAGCATGTGGCTTTATGCTGTCATTCTGCTGTGTAGTTATTTGGGGAATGGAGGAAGATGCAAAGGGGAAGGTGATGATAAATATCTTAGGTAACAACCCTATTATACATTTGTTGAACTCAAGGTCCATGTGTTCAAATGGGTCTTCATAAACTCCATAGCATTTAGCAGAGTACTAGGAATATAACCGGTATTTAATAAATACTTTAAAAGGATGTTAGCACATACGCTTATGGCCATTAAATTTAAAAAGCTAAAGCCACATGTAATGCCATATATTTATATCTTCAGGACTCTCTATAAAGGTACAATGAACCAATTATTTTTAACACTGTTAGACTTTGTCTTTGGATCCCCAGAATTTAGCCTAGTACCTTTTTAATAAATGTTTGTTTAATTGACCTGAATTAAATTAAGGTGTTAAAACCATACTTGATTTATCATTTCTAGTAAATCAGGTAATATCTCAGACTGTCCTAGAACTTGTGACCCCTCATGTCCCCAACTCAGTGTTATCAGATGATCCACTAACTTTCAATGCTTAACTTCCATTTTTGTGAAACCATATTGTAGTACCATTATGGTCTGAAATCCCTGAAATTTTATGACTCTCAACTTGTTCTTTCTAATGTTTCTCACATGGTTAGAAAATCAGGAAAAGGTCATAACTTCAGTCTTCATGTGGGCCAGTTATCTTTTCGCTGCTAAAAAAGCCTCAATTCACATCAACACTACTGGAAACCATCTCTAACAATGGGCCCAGGACCTGTAGACCAATAGCATTTCCTATGAGCACTTGGGATAAAATGTTCTACTATTCTGAAATATCCAAAATAACTTTGTTAACATTTTCTTTGTAAGAATAGAAGAAAGCAAAGTGTGGGCTTGTGATATTTTCTACTAAGCAGAATTCAGAACATGAGAAAAGTAGCATCTCCTATAGTCAAGCTTGTGCTATCCCTCTTTTATTTAGGCTCATAAATATGTATGAGTCTCAACATGACTTCATCTATCTTAAGTAAAGGGGAGTTTTGCATAAACAATATGCAAAGCAATTTCCAAGAGACCAGAGATTTACCAACAGGAGCTAGTACTAGAAGTTTATTGCACACCTCCATTTATATTACCAAGCAAAAGGCTGAAGAAAGATACAGACACTTCTCAGCTTACCTTAAAAGGAAGTTCACAATATTAGCAGCACCTTCCACCACCTCCAATGCTCCCCTGTTTGGCATAACCATCCCTCCACTCCCACTGGGAAAAAAGACATAATACTCTTGCTGGGGTCAATGATAATGCAACAATCTCATTCTTGATTGAAACAGTGAATGTTGGAAAATCCCAGTGTAGTAAATAACACAAGTGATTTAGATCACAAGAGAACATAACCAGCATGATAATTAACTCTATGTATAGAGCAATGCCTAGAATACTGGAAAGTTAAATAGAAGAAAAAATACTTAATATAATATATTCTGTTTAGACCTGAGGTGGGATTGTATTTATACTAGTGACCATTGCTTCTGTGCTAGAGAAAAACACCAGAAGCAAACAAAGAGCTAAGCTCTATTCATTTTATATAAGAAACATGCAAAAACTTATCTACTGGCAGAGGGAACGACAGGTATACTGTTATATTAAGCAATACAAAATTCTTTGGCTTTACTGAGAAAATTGAGATCATTTATCATGAGATCTCTCTTCTCTTCTATATTTCACATGTCCTAAATATCCCTTATTTCTTCTTCCCTGAGAAAAAGGTAACCATTCTCCTAGCCAAAAACCAGCCTCTTTCCATATGACTGTCCACGCCAGTGTATTCTAGAACCTTGCCTAGTGCAAAGTTCCTTAAACTGTGGGTCATGACTCCTTATGGGGTTGTGTAACTGAATGTGGAGGTTGCAAAAAATTTGGTGGTAAACATTTGATTTGTATGTCTATATACCCAGGGTTGCATAAAAATTTCTCAGGCAAAAAGGGGTTGCAAATGGAAAGAGTTTAAGAGGCCCTGGGCTAATGGATCAACAATAGAGACAGCTAGTATAATGGAAAAGACAATAGGAGAAGAGGGTGATGAAGACAAGAGGACAGTGTGATAAGAAGCAATGCAACAAGTTCCTCTCCACAAAATACTCCTAAAAGATCTAGAAAATGTACCAGATCAAAGCCTAAGGAGAAAATTTTTTAAAAGTCATGGTAAGTCCCTTATCTAGGACAGCTTAGCATAGGGAGACAGAAAGGGTGTGAAATCTGTGTATATTTGGGGACAGCTGAGACCTCCTTGTGCCCTGGTGTACAGGCTGCCTGTACACCAGGACACAAGGAGGTCTCAGACTCATACCCATTCTTGAGCATCCCTAGATCCACCCCCTGGGCACTTTTAAAGGGACAGGTTCCAACTGGCAGCTTTGTCATCCACTACCCAGTTTCAAGTCAAAGATCCAGGATGAAGTGACAAGAGAACCTGAACATGGCAGTAGTGTTTCCCAGTAGGGAGACCCTGGGAAGTATACTGAGAAAGGAGGAAGTTCACAAGCTTTCAACAACAGCAGTTGTGTGGCTCAGACCTCAGGCACAAAGCAGATCATTTCCGATCTCTAGCCTAGCCTACAAAGGAATAACCAGGGCAGAAATCTCAAAACAAAAGAGAGCCTGAGACAACAGGGCTTTCTAATTGGTTGGTATGGGCAGAATCTAATAGCAGTCTATTCATGCATAAACCCAAATGAAGGTCAGAAACTGGCAGGACTCAGACCAGGGGTTAGCAATTAGATCTTTCCCTGTATCAGACCACTTTGAGTACACTGAAAGTTTGCAGGTCCTTAGAATAGCCCTGAAAATCTAGAATAATACAATACTCAATACCCTAAGAAAGTAGCAACAAGACCAGCTTAGTCCTTTCCTCCAGAAATATCAGAGCCCAGACCTAACATCAAGTTCAGAGTCCAGAAAAAGCCTGGAAGAATGGGCAAACAAAAATAGAATTCCACCATAATGGCTATTATGGTTTCAGAGATGTTCAAAACATAAACATAGATGAGAATGACTCCAAAACATGCATAAGCATTGCCTCAGAGAAAAACAATTTGGGTACAAATTCAACTAGAATTATTAGAAGACATGAAGTAAGAGTGAAGAAAATAGCTTTAAAATGTTTTGTTTTATAAATGGAATGAGAGTGCTTGAGAGGGGAATGAGGAAAAAAATGAGAGTTATGGAAGAAAGAATTGGAAAGGGAATTAACAGTTTGGCACAAGAGATACAAAACCTTGCCCAAGCAACAAACTCCTTGAAAATTTGTTTGGTTGTTTTGTTTTTGTTTTTGTTTTTGGTAGGGCAATGAGAGTTAAATGACTTGCCCAGGGTCACACAGCTAGTAAGTGTCAAGTGTCTGAGGCCAGATTTGAATTCAGATCCTCCTGAATCTAGGGCTGGTGCTTTATCCACTGCACCACCTAGCTGCCCCAAACTCCTTGAAAATTTGAATACATTAAACAGAAGCCAATGATTCCATGAAAGAAAAAGAAATGTTAAAACAAAGTAAAAAAAGCTGGTGGAGGTGGGGAAAAGAAAAGAAAGGAAGTTTAGGAGAAACTATCTCATAATAAAGGTAAAAAAGTAGATATCTATAAATGAGGGGAATTGATGAGAAAAACTGACAATTGAAACTCACTCTCATCTGAATGGGTCAAAAGAAAGAATACATACATGCACACAGCATTGAGCACAGAAGTATATTTCACTCCATGGTGAAATAAGGGAGAAAGGGAAGAAAGGGAAGGGATGGTAAACTAAAAGAAGGGTTAGTCATACACAAAGCAAATTCTAAGGATATGCAAAATTATTTTCAGCTCTTCTTTGGGTGGCAAAGAATGAGAATCTGAGGGAATGACCAGAAATTAGTCAATGGACAAACAAGTTGTGATATGTAAATATGATTTAATACAAATGGTATGAACTCTTATTAGCATAATGACCAACCAAGATTCCAGAGGACCGGTAATAAAATATCATACTCATCTCCTGATAGATAGGTGGACTCAGAATGCAGAAGAAAAGTATTTTTAAGTCATAGCCCAATGTGGAAATTTGTTTTGATTGGTTATACATATATAGAATAAAGTTGTTGGTTTTTTTCCCTTGTGTTTTCAATGGGGAGGTGGGAAGTGGAGTGGAATAGTGAGAAGGTTTTATGTATATATGTGTGTGTATACACACTTGGGAACACTAATCAATGCAATGACCAACCACAATTCCTGAGGATTTATAATAAAACACTGCCTACCTCCTGACAAAGAGATGATGGACTCAGAGTTCAGATTGAGACAATTTTTTCTTTAGACATGGCCATTGAGAAATATTGTTTTGGTTAACTATGTATGTTTGTAGCAGGGGATTTGTTTTTCTTGCTTCTTCAACATGGGGTAGTGGAAAAAGAGAATTGGAAAGGAGAGAAAAACTAATGTTAATTTGAAGAAAAATAAATTTGTATAAAGAAAAGATAACTGGATTTGGAGTCAGAGTATTGGAGTTTAGCTTCTACCTCTCTCATTTACTACCTGTATGACATCAGGAGAGTTACTTAGCCTTTCCCAGATTCATTTTCCTAATTGTTTAAATAAGAGATTCAGCCAAATATTTTCTGTTTTCTAATAGCTCTTTATTCATAATCTGTTCTCTCCCTTTCTCTCCCTAATTTTCACCTCTCTGTTCTCTGTACTCTTCCATGATGCTTAAAAACTTGCTAAGATTTCCCTCATCCTTAAAAAAACAAAAACAGAAAACCTCAACCCTTCATTTGACCCAGTCATCTGTTCAAACCATCATCTTCCCTTCCATAGCTGAACTTCTCGGAAAAAAAACATCTATTCTCATTACCTCTATTTATTCACCTCTCCATTCTGACTTTCCATTCACCATGCACTGAAACCGTTCTCCTTTAGGTTTCCAGGGACTTCTTTAATACTAAATCTAATGGCTTTTTCTCATTCTTCACTCTTTTTTACTTCTCTGTAGCTTTCAACACTGTAGAATACCATTTCTTCCTAGACACTCTATCCTCCCTGCTTTTCATGACTCTGCTCTTTTCTGGTACTCCTATCTGTCTGGCCACTTTTCCCAATCCCAACTGATGTATCATTATCTGTTTCCCACTCCCAACCATAGATGCAGCTCAGGTACACTGAGACTGGATATTCTTCTCATCTCTCTTTATGATCTCATTAGCTTATAGATACTTAATCACTATTTTTCTATGCACAGGTCTTTCCAATCTGAATTTCCAACCCTCATCTTTCTTGAGTTCCTGTCACATACTAACACCTGTTGATTGCTGGACTAGATATTTCCACCTGTAGATCTCTCATAATCATTGGAAACACAACATAAGAAAAGCAGAAGCCACTTTATTTCTCTCAAAATTTATCTCTCCTTCTAACTTCCCTATTTTTGTGGAGTCCAAAACCTTAGAGAAACTCTTAACCCTTCCTCACTCTCACCCACACATATATAGTCGGTTTCTAAGACTTCATTCTACCACATTTCTCCTTTATGTCTTCTTATCACCACTCACACTGTCGCTGTGTTATTTCAAGATCTCTTTGCCTCTTGTCTGTACCACTTCAGTAAAATCCAAATGGGTCTCCTTGTTTCTCTCCAAACCATCTTCTACACAGCTACCAAATTGTTATTTGTAAAGCATAGTACTGACCATGTGCCTCCCTGACTTAAAATGCCTCAGTGGTTCACTAATCCTTGCAAAAAAAATTAAAACTCTTCAGTTAGGTATTTAGAGCCTTTCACATTCTGGGTCCAATATATCTTTACAGATTTATTTCACATTACTTCCTCAGTCAGAGCGGCATACTTAACTATTCCCTGTACTATTCCATCTCCCTACTCCATGCCTTTATGTAGGACTAGGATGCCTCTCTAGCTGAAATACCAGCCCCCTCCAAAAAAAAATCCTCTTTTAATCCCTAACTTCATTCACTGGTAAATTCTTGAATACTTACATGAGGTTTTTCCTGATCATCCCAATTATTATTACTCTGTATTTGTTCCATTTTTCCTTAACCACGGTACTATTGCTTCTACTCAGTAGAATGTAATTTACAAGAAAGGTAGTACAATGGAATGAGCAATGAATTTTGAATATTAAATTTAGAACCAGAGCAGCTTGGTTTGAATCCAGGCTCTACCATTTTCTAAGTGTATGACATTATCATATTTCTTAGGCTCTCTAGGTCTCGTTTTCCTCATCTATAAATTAAAGGAATTGCCCACAATAACCTCCAAGGTCCAATCCAGCTCCCAATCTATGATGCTATTGATAAGCTTCATGAGGGCAAGAATGGCCTTCATTCTGTCTCTATATCTTGTAACTACCACAATGTCTGGAAAGTGATAGATATTTAACAAATTCTTGTTAAATTGAACTGAATTAGAGCACCATCCAAGAAGCTATCTCAATTCTACACTGGACTTATTTTATGATTCTGGTGTAAGAGAACACTTGAGATTAGCTCCTTTATCCAAAAATGTCAGATTATGCTGTTGTATAGGCGTTAAATCCACTTCAAACAATCCTTAGTGAATGTGCGCCAGACTAATAGGATCATAAATCAAGGTCTTGAAGAGACTCAACAGGCAATCCAGTTCATTTTACAGATGAGGAGACTGAGGCCCAGTGAGTTGAAGTGATTTGCCCAACATCATACAAATAACAAATACAATTAGAAGTGAACTTGTATACTCTCTCTATAAATCCATTGCACTTTCCAGTGTTCCACACTTTTCTCTCAAGATAGAAAGACTTTCCGGGCAGCTAGGTGGCGCAGTGGATAGAGCACTGGCCCTGGATTCAGGAGGACCTGAGTTCAAATCCTGCCTCAGACACTTAACACTTACTAGCTGTGTGACCCTAGGCAAGTCACTTAACCCCAATTGCCTCACCAAAAAAACAAAAAACAAAACAAAAGATAGAAAGACTTTCAGATGATTAATAGGTTGGCCCAAGGACCACCTAACTTATCTGGTTGTCACCACAAGGTCATTTATTGCATTATTTATTTTTGCAAAGCCAATTCATTATAAACTATACCCTACACTGCAGAGAAATTAACCACCAATGAGATAAACAAAATTTCCACAGTCCTGAAATATGAAGAAAAGCCCCACAAGACCCTGCTGCTTACTCTGACATCATTATCGTTGTTACTTTACTACAGACTTTTGGTTTTAGCAGTACACTGATTTTCCCATGTAGGCTCCCTCTACCAATGCAACTGTTCTATAACTTAATCTCAGAGAATTTTTTTTTGGGGGGGGGTCGTTGAGAAGCTAAATGACTTGCCCAGAATGACAAATATTGTATGTGTCAAACATAGGACTTGAACTAAGGTCTTCCTTACTCTAAGTCTGGACTTCTCTCTACTATAGCATAGTGCTCTTCTAAAAGGTCATGAGGTACAGTGGAAAGGACATGTTCAGTTATGTATGATTTTTCATAACCCCTTTTGGAGTGTTCTTGGAAAAGATACTGGAATGGTTTGTCATTTTCTTATCCAGGTAAATTTACATATGAGGAAACTGAGGCAGAAAGAGTTAAGTGACTTTCCTGGGGTCACACAGGTAGTGTCTAAGGACAGATTTGAACTCAGGTCCTCCTGACTCCAGGGCCAGCACTCTATCCAATATTTCATCTAGCTGCCCCCTCTTCACTATAGCATATTGCTTTTCTAGAAGGTCATGTGGTACAGTGGAATGAACTCTGGTTCTACAGTCCTAGGCCCTGCATTCAAATCCTGGTTCAGGTGCTTGCCACCTGTGTGACCTTGAGCAAGCCAATTAACTTTTCTCATCTGTAAAATGAGGCAGTAGGACTAGATGTTATTTGATTTCCTTTCCAGCTCTATTTCTATGATATTATATTTTGCTATGTGGCTCTATCTATAGCAATATCATGACTAACTACTGAGAGTCCTTTGTAGTATCAAAGGCCAACATGAGTCTTATAAAGTAAGCTTAGGTTGACTATTTCAGTGCAACTAAAAAAAAAGAGGCTAAACCATCTTAGGTACCTAACTTTTTTCTTCTGTCCACGTTCTCGTGTATTGTTTTTTTTAAGTAAACAGCAGCTGTACCCTCAATTCATACATACCCTTGACATTTTATAGCAGAAATGTTAAAAAATACTCATTTTTCATCCATCAAAAGAAGCACAGATCCTTTGAATATAAGTGAACAGCTGCCTTCCTCTGCAGCACATTTTAAACTTTCTGACAGTTGTAAGAATTGTAATCCCCAGGGACTAGCACTTTTCTTTTCAGAATGGCTTCCGATTGTATGACTTTCCAATAGGAAAGTGAAGTATTCTGTGTACAATTGCAATGGATAAAATAACCCAGAAACGCCTACCAGTTTGACCTCAACGTCCGCCTCCTAATAGAACACAGTTGGGCAGATAATGAATGGCCATCTTTTTCTATTTCTTTTAAATCAATATCAAGGACTTGAAAAACAATTTCAGAAACTTCAAAGGTAAAAGAAATTCTTAATTTTCCCTTTGTATCTATAGTGTTGGGTTTGGAGTTTTAAGTGTCTCCAGTTGCCAATCTCTGCCTTTCCATCATTATCAAAAACTATTTCCTAAGTACTTTAGGATTATAGATTGAGAGTTGGAAGAGATCTTAGAAATCGTCCCATCGAGGCCTCTTCTTTTACAGATGAAGAACTCCAGCCCCAGAGAGATGAAATTATTTGCCAAGAGTCATATAGGAAATAAGCAACAAAGCTTGGCATTTGAGCCCAGATATGCTTACCTGTGATCCAGTATACCACACATGGTCATATTTGGGGACTATCCAAAGAGACCTTCAGACACAAAGTTCATGTCTCTCATAATCTGATAGTTTAAGGTCATACATTTCAAAATATTTAATGCTCGCTTGTATCTGAAGTATTATTGCATTTACAGTGTCACCTGAATGATATAGATGTGGTTATCCTAGAGAAAGTAAAGTAATATTATCCAATGTTTATGACCCATTTGCAGGAAGAAGTGGCATGATGTAGGGGAAATGAATGTAGAGTTGTAGTCAAAGGACCTGGGTTTAAATCTTGGTTTTGTAACTTCCAGCCTATGTAATACTGAGAAAATCATTTCACCTCACCTCTGTAGACCTGTTTCCTCATCTGTAAAACAAAGGATTTGAACTAAATGAACTCTGACAATCCTAAAGGATCCTGTAGAGTAAAGCAAAGCAAAAGAAGAGTCTTTCCCAAATGAAATTACCTCCTTCTGTTGTCCTGTCAGTGATAGGTGATCTTATAGACAGTGGTAAGGTGATATTTTGTGTGCTTCTTGGAAGATGTTCAGACTTTGGATGTTTCATTGTTTGTCTTCCAAAACAGGAAGTTGGCAGGAGAGATTTCCATCTGAGCACTAGCTTTGCTTGGCAGATTTTTTTCCTTTTTGTGGCCTGGGCAATTTGGAGTTTTGAGAAAAGGTTTGGTTAAAGCCCAGAAATGCTGGGATTTAAGTTATTTCATTGACTCTCTCTGTAAGGCTTGAATTTGAGTATTGATTGTTATTGTTGTGATTACATTTGTATTGATCTAGCTTTTCTCCCTGGCTTTCATCTCTTTGTGGACCATAGTTATATGGGATTGGGAGAACAAACCATGGTTATGAAATTCCATGGAAGCATGATGATAAGCTAGAATCATGGTTCTATAACAATGGAAATTGCAGGGATACTTGTCAATTGGTGAGTGGCCAAACAAATTGTGGTATATGATTGTGATGGAATACTACTGTGCTGTAAGAAATGATGAAGTCAATGATCTTAGAAGGGATCTATGGAAAGAATTGCATGAAATAATGCAGAGTGAAGTGAGCAGAACCAAGAGAACATTGTGTACAGTAACAGCAATATTGATTTAAGAACAACTTTGAGTGACTAATTCATTTTGACTATTATAAATACACAAATTAACTATAAAAGACATATGAAAAAAGACATTATCTGTATCCAGAGAAAGAAGTGATAAATAGAAGTATATAGAGAATAATTTTACATATATATATATATATGTGTGTGTGTGTGTGTGTGTGTGTGTGCATATATTTATTTACTGTGCGTGTATGTTTGCATGTGTCTAATGATGCCCATCTCTAGGGCAGGGTGGGAGGAGGGAAGAAAAGAAAAGGGAAAAAAAGAAATTTACATGTGAATGTTGTATATTTAAAAGGAATAGCAAGTTGTACATAGTAGATTTGCAGTTTCATGTGCAATCATCTTTTTTAAAATTATACTATGTTATGGAAATACTTGTTTTATTCCATAAATTGAAAATAAAATAAATATAAAAAATGGATCCAGTGAGCCAGAGATACTAATTTTTTTTAAAGTAAAAAAAAATCATAGTACTTTAAGGACCTGTGATTTCATTGGTGATAGTCTTCCACAAAAGAGAAATGACAGTCCTTCAGTGACTTTGTAAATAGCCTTACTAAGTTTCAGTGACCAAAAAAATCATAACATTTGCCAATCTCTTAATGAGCCTTTCCATACTTAAATAGGATGATTCGCAGATGACAGACATAGAACTTGCATTTAAACATATACTGGGGGAAGCTGGCTGGTTCAGTGGATAAAGCACCGGCCCTGGATTCAGGAGAACCTGAATACAAATCCTGCCTCAGATACTTGACACTTACTAGTTGTGTGACCCTGGGCAAGTCATTTAACCCTCACTGCCTCACAAAAAAATTAAATTAAATTAAATTAAACATAAACATATACTCAAACCTTTTTAAGATTTGTAATTTCTGCTAGAGGCTGTGTTCTATTGGCATAATCTTTGATTACCCATTGACACCTCCATAATATAATAAAACATGAGAGTAGGACTACAGTGGCATAAAAATAAAAAATAATTAATATAAAATATCAATAGACAGGTGTATCCATGATAGATGAAAACTAAATACCTACTACTATTCACAACTGAGAAGATATATATCATACTTCTCTTTACACTTCTATTTTCTTTTTTTTTTTTTTGCAGGCCAATGGTGGTTAAGTGACTTGCCCAGGGTCACACTTCTTTTTTCAAATCAACTAATTTATTGAACATACTTGTAGATGTGAAAGTATATATTTATTGGTTAATGTCCATAATCATATCAAAAGCTCTGTTAACCAATAGTAATTTGAGAGACTAAAGTATAAAACATCCTTTTAAATGCATTTTCAAATTATGTCCAGTAAAATAACAATTAGTACAGGAATAGAATTTTTCCTTACTTGACAAAAAAGTATTTATTCAAAATCAATAGCTAGTGTTATATTCAATGGAAAGCATTAGAGGCATCCTACTAAGAACAGGATTAAAGCAAGATTGTCCTTTCACCATTGCTATTTAACATAGTTTGAAATATGCTAATTCTAGCAGTGAAGTAAATAAAGAAATACACATTGGCAAATAAAAGGTTAAATATTTATCATTGTAGATAATATGATAGTATATTCAGAAAATCTAAGATACTCACCAAAAATTTAAGGTAAATTACTTTAGAAGGCTGATGACATAGACGATAAACATTTTCAATATCATAACTTATGTATATGGCTAACAAGTGAAAAGAAATTAACAGAAAGAGAAAAATGATTGGTAGTAATGAAAAAAACATCCAATTGATGCACATTAATTTACAAAGACCTACATAAAGAAAACTTCTTTGATAGAAGTTAAGGGTGAATTAATTAGAGAAATCTCAGGTACATGACTAGGTCAAGCAAAAATATTAAAAGATCAAGTAATATTCAATTACTTTGAATATAGAGTCAAACAATTCATAGTTTAAATGAAATATTAATCAATCTATCAATAAGTTACTTCATAGAATTAGAAAAATTGATAAAATTTATTTAGAAGAATAAATATAATATATGAAGGGAAATTATAAAAAAAGCAAGTCAATGTATTCTGCCATATTTCAAAAAAATAAAGCAATAACAGTCAACATTTGACACACATTGACTAATGTTATGCTATGTTCAAAGGATAATTATCAAAATTATCCAGTACTGGATTTTTTTTTTTAAGTTTAGAAAAGTTCAATGAAGCAAATCATATAATTTAGAATTAGAACCAAAAGCAAACAATGGGCAAATCCAAGACTGCAAAAACATAGAGGAAAAGAATCATTATTCAATACAGAGTACTGAGGAAATTATGGAAGTAATGGGAATAGATCCATATCTCATACCATGCACTAGCAATATATATTCGTCACAAAACATTACTAGGAGATTTCTATAATTGCAAAATAATGGAAAATAGCCTATAATCTAATAATTGAGGCATGGCTAAACAAACTGTATCATGCCAATATGATGGAACATTATCATCCCATCATAAATTGCAGGCATGGAGAATACAAAATGTCATATGAAGCAAATAATACAAGATCAGAAAAAGTATATAATAATTGCATCTATATAAAATAGTAATAATAATGACAAAATCTGGGGAAAATACACAAGTGAAAAATAATTTGAATGGGCACCAAGAAACAATGATTTTCTCTATTTTTTAGTTAATATACATTAATATGATTTATAAATAATCGAGGAAATTTATTTTTATTAGATTCTTGCCTGTTTAAATGTTTGTATTTGTTTGTGGATATTAGGTTTATAATTTTACATTTTGAAATTGCAAAGAGAAACACAATTTTTATATTTGCTCATTCTTTTTCCTCATTGCATTCCTTAGATCCTATTCAGGCTTTTTCTAGGCCACATACAACTAAAATATAAGTCAAAGGTAACAAGCTAGAGTTTGGCAAGAATAAACAAATTACTGGAAGAGAATGGGAAATATATTTATAGAAATTCAAGATCTATGGTTTATTAGAGTAGAAGGAAACCATGATCTTTTCAAACAATGTCCCAATGCATAAAGCACTGCCCTATCTTAAGCAAAACACAAATAATTTTTAGTTTGAAAGGAGGGTTTATTCATAGCTGGTAACAAAAATGCATTTGTTTATCATGAAAAAGCTACCTATTCCAAGAAGTATGTTAAAGGATTACAGGAAAACCATACTGGAGATGATAAAAATCTAATTCTAAATCTGTGTTTAGTGGATCTCAAGTGACTGGTTTTCAGTATAAACCACCTGTAGCCCTAGAATATTTTCTCACATTTCTGGCTTCTCAGTTTTTCTGAGTTAATGACTTCTCCAAAGTTACTCCTGTCCTGTTCTTTTTCCATTCATCTCTGATACTAAGGGAATATTGGACAGACGGCTCCATTTTGAAGAAGGGTTGGGCTGCTTTAGTTCATCTATAACATTTTCCTTCTATTGACCTGTATTTATTAAACACTTACTCTGTTCAAGATACTACTACATGTTAGAAGAGGTACAAAGATAATCAAGGTATAGTCACTACCTTCAAGTATATAGTGAAGTATAATACAAATTTAAATAAGCTAGAATCTGACAAAGCAGATCTGATATTAATCTCTGACATACTGGAGTCATACTCCTAGCACTTCATTCAGTGTTTTTTATGATAATTGATTTTCTCATTCCCCATACCCTCACCCTCTAAGATAAAAATTGAGTAATCACAAATTTATATCTTACAACTATCAGGATTGTTTTCTGTTAGCCCTCTCTGTCCTCCCCACAAATAAGTAATTTTAAGAAGGGTCATGTTTTGAGAGTACTCCAATAGCTGCAAAACTTAAAGTAGAAATTTAAGTATAATCATGTTTGATTATTAAATTGTTCTCAGCTCAACAAAAATTTTAAATCTCTTGGAAATTCATTTTCCCTAAATTATGTCCTAAGAATGTATTTATGACTTATCAGGAAAATACATTACAAAGCACCATGTCAGTAATTTAGTTTACTCTACCAGGTCAGCAATGCACCTAGTAGTTTTATCAACAAGTTCGTAGGAACATTCCTTCAACAATGCACTGCCTCTTCAAATGCAAGTAAAATCAACTAAATCCATTTTCTTGATAAATTATCAAAAATTGTCTTAAAATTAACATAAATGTCAAAATGAAATTGGAAAGATGCTATCTACATCCAGAGGAAAAACTGATAAATAGAAGTATGCATAGAATGATTTTACAAATACAGACATATATGTATATACATAAATACACACATACATATACTATCTGTATCTAATGGTAGCCATTTCTAAGGGGGGGTAAGAAACAATAATTTATATGATAATTTGTTATATATTTGATGGCAGGTTTGAAGTTTCATGTACAATCCTCTTTTTATTATATTCTGTTATAGAAATGCTTGTTTTATTCCATAAATTTAAAATTAAATTAAAAAATAAGTGGTAGGGTGCCTATTGCATTATTATTCTCCACTTCCAAAATAGAAATAAATTATCTGAAAATGTTTTGGCTTTTTAAAAAAATAAATGGATTCAGTTCTACCAAAAACTGATGTTAATAATAAATAGGTTATTTAGCACACAATTGAAATCTGAACATAGAGGTGGAGAATTGAAGCAATTTTCTAAATACTTCATGAGAAAAATTGCTACCTTTTGCATTGCCATGATTTCATCTACCTTCTCTTCCCTTATCCCTCACTCCCCAAATTCTCCATTAGCTAAATATTTCAGGTAAAAGGAAAAAAGATCAATGTGTACAATTCAGATTTTGGTTTTAATTTTCCACTTCACATTGTGTGAACAGACATACGCTTTTTACTGCCTATCCACTGATCACAACTATTTATTCCAGGAATGAGCTAATGTGGTCTTATCTTGCATTATATAATATTTTCTTTCAAGGAGGAAAAAAAAAACAGAAGAAAGCCCAGTTCCTATCCTAGAAGCTCACTATCTAAGCCAGTTAATTTTTTTTTAAAGTTTTTTAGTAGCATAGCTGTTGTGTTGTTTTTTTTTTAAAGTAATAAGTAATAAGCCCTCCTGCTTTTGTTCTCTTCAATAGCTATATGTTAAGATTTCCAGCTCTTAGTCTCACTGGTGATATACAATATGAAGCCATTTCATTTTCTAGCCTAACTCTATTAGTAAATTTTATGTTTTATGTACTCTACTATGTTAGCTAACACACAGCCACAGACAAAAACATGGATTTTGAAGAACTAAAAACCTAAATGTTACAGAAAATATGACAGTCAAATCATGTTAGTCAACCAACTATGAAATCATTTTTATAATCCATTTGCCTACTAAAAAATTAAATTTCCATTGTAACTTCCATTATACCTCTTCATGCTTGGTGAGTAGTTAGGCAAAATGTTGGGGTAGAGAGAGAGGATAGGACCAAAATGTCTATAAATGGATGTGAATTACTTAAAATCTCAGAACAAGTTCAATTCTCTAAAGAAGTTTCCCTATATTAAGTCATCATATGACTAAAATGCTATTACTTTGACCAACTGTGCTAGAATAACTTAAATGTAACATAATCACAAGTAATACCTAAGCATCTGAACCACACTTGTCAAGGTAAATGAACAAGATATTATTTGGATGAAGGGATCTCAAACTCCTTTACCACATTTCTCTGGTATGAATTAACAAGTAGGTCTCAATCATAGTTTCATATTTTCTTTGCCAAATCCATGGGAGGAAAAAGCACGTTTTTTTCTCTTGATATAAAGTTATTACAGATAGTATTTCATTACCTCCATCAGAACATATTATTGACAAAATCCACCGAGCATGCTAATTCAAAAGTTTTCCTCTGAGAAGCCATAAGCAATACTCAGGACGTGTGTTCAGCAGACACATATTAAAAGACACCAGAATGAAATGTAAAATATTTCTAATGAAACTATTTCATCTAATTATGATACCAGTTATTTACAGGTAAAAATGAACTTTAAAAATGCCGATGGTTTCCCAAGGAAACTGCCTGAAGGTCTTTTTATCCCTTTCTTCAATATATTAGGAGGGGGGAAGCACATTTTCGATTCTTTTTCCTACTCCATGTAAAACTATTTTTTGTCTTTCCTTTTTGAGATATGTGTCCTTCATCATATAAATAGAACCTGCTTACAAGCTAATCTCCATAAAACATAATGACAACACTAATACGTAGACTCATATCGTAAAGCAAAGGTCTGCATGGAAAAAATAAAAGAAAACCATAAAAAAATTAACAAGAAGCTTTCTTACAGCTCAGAATGTCATGGTTCAGTTGCTATTTATTCTTTGGAAAAACCAAATGCATGACAATGTAAAACTTCATTAGTCTCTGGGACTTGAGAGAATTTGAGGCAAACCCAAGAGAGTAATCAGTAAAATATGCAAGAGTGGGAGGGAGGACACCTGTTGCAACAGCGTAAAAGAACCATGTCTTCAAAGATGAACTAAAAAGAACAAACAAAAACATATTCATTCATGACTCCCTTGTCAAAATCACTGAAGAGATGAACTAGAACTAATAGGAATGATCCTGAACTAATTAGATTTTGAATTAAAAAAAAGAAAATGAAAATGAAAATACAGTCTGCATTCTCCAGAAATGGAAACAGCTAATTCCATCCTTATGGGATTCTCAGCAGTTATTCCACGACAACTCCAATGAACTGCGGCCTCATGCAAAACCACTTCACTTGTCATTTTACAGCTTACTTAAGTCTGCTGCTAGGAAGTTTTTGTGGGTGCTTAAGTTAAGTTTCTTGCTCACCTTTATTTCTCTTAATTGTGTACAGTTTTCCAGCAAACTAGTGAAGCAGCCCAAGTAAATACAATTAGAAAATATTACGAGTCATCATTTCTGATAAGTGCTGCACCAATATTGAAACTCTAACCTTTCCATCCTGTTTCACATCTGAACCCTCAATATAAGGAGAAAATAATTAATCATTAACAATAATGTTCCCATCAGAAATGAGCAGAAAGATATAGTCCACCAGACTGCAGATATTGAACTGAAATATTGAGCTAACTGTAAGGAGGAGATGAAAGTAGCATTGAATATCAGGGAATAGAAAGGGTTAGTTTCCATCTTTATTTTTTAAAAAAAATATTGACATGACTGCACATGTATAATTTATAGTGAATTGCATGATTTCTTAAGGTGGGGAGGGAAGGAGTTTTTTTAAAGTTTTTTAAAAATCAATGTGAAAAAAAAATATTTTTTACATGTAACTTGGGAAAATTTCTAAATAAATAAATAATTTCAACCTAAAAAAATAAAGAATATTGGTATTGAACAAATATAACAAAATACTTGGTTCAGAAATAAAAAAGGAAAAGGAAAACACTGGCAATGTTTTAATTTTTTTGCCTAAAAATGAGATTCTATGAGTCTACGAATGTTCAGTCTAGGTTCAGAAATTTCCTACTTCTTCTAGGTATTGCACAATATGTAAGGTATTTTTTTAGCATAGTAGTGTTCCCTAGAACAAGGGAGCAATTACATTCAAAATCACACAACAGTAAAGAGTAAAGAAACTAGAACTCAGATTTATTCTTATATCTGAACTCCATGAATTTAACCAAGGTATAAACTAAATGATGAAAATACTTGTCATTTTTCAACATAATACCCATGACATATATGTTGTATCTTATATTTTTATGATATAGAATAGTGGATTTTTAAATTTAATAAATTACAGAATTCTTAATGTTTTAACAGCATCTGATAACTACTTCAAATGCTGCATATATTTTGTAACTCAAATTATTCTTAAGAGTTTTATGCTTTTACAATTTCATATCTAAGGTTTCCTAATGGATAAAAACTTCTGCTTCAGGGAACAAGAAATAGTGAGGTACATTTGGAACTTCCTAGTATCCCAGAGCTCAAGACCACCATTTTGATAACTTTGAAGAGATGGTGTACAACTACTCTGAAATTTCATAAATTTACCACAAAATCTAAACTCAGGACTAGTTTAATTGTGAAAATATCTCAGACCCAGTAATGAAATGCTCAATAAGAAGGGGAAAAGAGTTTAAAATCCTCTCATTTAACAGAGGTGAAAACTAAAAACCAGAAAAGTTCACTTATTTCCTTAAAAACACAAAGCTAGTTGATAATAGAAGCAAAATTAGAACCTAGGTCTTTGACTCCTAGTGATATGCTCTCTTTGTTATACTGGATTATATTGGATTGTATACTGCATCATAGTAAAACTAAGATGATTATACTTTTCATTACTTAAAATGTACATGTTAGGGGGATGTTAGACAAGGAAGAAAGAGGCATTTGAAATCTATTATCTTTATTGGATAAATTTTAGCTTCTGGGTTCTCAAGAGAAAGAATAGATATGCTCTTTTTCTATGAAATCTCTGACAGGAAAAAAAACTATTTCAAAACAGTCACCTAGTTTTAAAAAAAAAGTCTTCATTGATAAGTTATCAGAAAGAAAAGTTAGGAAAATTCTAGGACTTTTAATAATGTTCAATCTCATCTCATCGTGAATTTTAAAGTTGTAAGACAACTTTTCTTTTTCACAAATAATAAAATGTAGATTGCCTGCTAGGGAAAGTTTGTAAGGTTTTTTTGTCCAATAGAAAACATGAACACCTGAATAGAGATGATAGATGATATATACATAGATGGATGGATAGATGGATGATAGACAGATAGATATGTAGATATAGATGGTATAGATGTAGATATTATTTATTTTACTATTAGTTAAATGGAATTTATTATTTCCTTCAATTATGAAGGTAGGCAACCAATCTGTTATTTTATCAGTACTTGTGATTTTGCCTCTAATAGAAATCACAGATATTTTCATAACACATTTTAAATTATTGCAGATATCTGGAAATATTGTTAATCCTGACTTCAAAATTACTGTAGTTGTTAGACATGATGCTGTGTTATTTAAATTATTGGGACTAAACTGTACTTTCGAAAATTATTGCTACTTATATATTAATGACTATAGTACCTGTTTTGGCAGTAAATATTTATGACTAATTAATATTACATATTAGTAAAGTATTGAGCAAGTGTCTCCCCAGTTTCCCCACTAGCCTTAGGCCTACCGATCTAAACAATTACACACCTCTAAGAGACAGTATTCCAAAGCAAGAGGGCAAGGAGGGAGCGAGAGTGCAAGCCTCTCCTGGTCAAGGCCTTTTATCCTCTTTTGGTAGAGGCATATATTGATCTAAGCTAATTGGTTATAGCCTCATTCAGTTCCATTGATTGACGTGACTTAAGGGTGGTCCAGAGAGGTCACATTCCTGTGTCTAGATGTGCTTCCTCCCCTAGCTAAACAAAAGAATCAATCTGCATTCATTTTGTTCACCTGGGCTCATCATCCCAGGCAGAGGCTGAACTAAACATTCTGGAGTGAGGGAGAGAAAGCAACTAGACTGATGTCTTGCTTCTTCCTGGAAATCCATTATAAATAATTATTTACTCACAATGCTAAGTATATGACTATATCACAAGATTTTTGTTATATTTTGATATAATTGGTTTACTTGGTTATCTCATGTACTTTATTTTATGAATTTAAAAACAATCTGAAATAGTGTCCATGGGTTTTATCAGCCAAAGTGGACCATGACATAAAGAAAGTCAAGAGCTCTGATCTAGTACATTTTATAGATGATGAAATTAAAGCCCTGGTAAATTAAGTGAATTGCTCAAGGCCATACAAATAGTAGGCAATTTTTTTTTTACTTCCAATAGGACTCTCCACTTTTTTTTTTTTTAAGGCTGATCGAAAGGCATCGCGTGATGGGGATGTAACTGTGCATATGTCCGACTTGTTTTTAAAGTTTTGATCAGTTTTACTGAATTTTTTTCTCTTTTCCTTTTAAAAAAATTGTTATAAGGGATGAATTTCTGAGAAGAGAAAGAAAAGAGATATAGGGGAACTAGGAAATTTTAAAATAACCAATATGAATAAAAATCCATTTTTAAAAAGAAATTAATTCAGTTAAAACTGTCTCTATTTTTGTGGTATTCTCACCATGTACAACACACACGATAGGTACATAAATGCTTGTTGATTGATTTTGAAAGTTGTAAGGTGAAGAAATTCCTTCTACTAATGCAGATAGGTACCTAATCTATTCCTTCTAGTCTTAAAAAATGGCTTGGGCACTGGGAGGTTAAACTACTTGCCTAGGTTCAGGCAGCCAAATGTGTCAGAGCTGAGACTTAAACCCCTGACTCCCTGACTGCCCACTGCATCATGCTATGCTTTTGCTAAATTTCAAGCTAGTTAATGTGACTCTGCTAATGTGGTATCATACCCATTTGACATATGTGCATTTTAATAGAGGCCTTAGTGAGAAAACTCCTTATTTAGATAAGTAACTTCAAGGATTGGAATTTTCAGGTACTAAAGCAAGCTAGTGGGAAAATATTTTTGGACAAATAGAATTCCCCTCAAACTGCCTCTAAAAATAAGGACAGCACTAGAGCTTTTCTTAACTCTTTCTTCAGGCCAGTATTCAGTTCAATTTCAAGGATGGATTTTTTTCTTTTTCAATAGGCCATTATGAAACAAAACCTTTACGTATAAATGTCTCCTGACTTGAGCTTGTAGGAGTTCGAGCTATAACAGATTTTAGAGATCGTCCATTGACTAGTCCAACCTCCTCCTATCCAAATGAGGAACCTGAAGCCTAGAAAGGTTAACTAACTGATTTTCCCAAAGTCACACATGCTGTAAGAAAATAAGTTTCTAATCAAAAAGTAACCTGAACTCACTAAAAGTGATTGGGCAGACTCTATTTTCAGTCAGTGCAGAAAATCATTCTGTTTCCCTTTCTATCTCAGCTACAAACCTTATCAACTTCCATCTGTAGCCAGGGATAAGGCCAGCTGCTAAATATGTCATAGAAAATCTGAGAGGGAGAGAGAATGCTTCCACAGGCTCAACACTCCCATAAGCCATGTTAGGATTTGTTCTCTGGGGTTTGTTTCTGCTACTATAGAAGTTAAAGGTTTGAGTAGTAGTTAGGCCACAGAATCTATCTAGAATCACAAGGCTGTTTCCAGGCTCATTTTGAGCTTTCTCCTCACTCTGAAGTTCACATATTCATAGATTTACTTGATTATTAATTGTTACTTTTAGGCTCCTAGTTAATCTATTTAGGCAGTTTATATCACTGACTACTCAGAGAAAAAAGAGCATTTCCTTTTAGAATGAGAGTTGCAACAATGACAACGAAGTGCTATTTTGTCTTTTTGGTGGAGCAAAACCTAAATGATCATGATATATTACTAGATAAAACCATGCCATCCAATCTAAAAATTAACTTATAGTTCCAAATTTAAATTCTTTATGCCAGCACTCATAATATGAATTATCTAGGAAGTGGAAGATTCCCATTTGTATGTCCAAAAGTATATATTAGCAAATTGCTCTGTGGCACCATTAATTTTTTTCCCCTGTAAATTGAAAATAAAAAGTTTGAAAAGGGGATGCTGCCTTCCTTCATGGAGAAGGAAGTGACAAACCACTCCAGTATCTTTGCCAAGAAAACCCCAAATGGGGTCACAAAGAGTCGGACACAACTGAAACAGCAGAACAACACCACTTCCCTTCATACCATAGTCAATTATACTTAGGTTTTTGTTTTTCTCCAAGGAGATCAAAGCACTTTACAAACATTAATCTTACAAGTATACTATTAAAGTAAGTAGCAAGTATTATTTCAATACTTCACTGTTGGGAAATAGATGATGTATAGAGGTTGAGAGCCTTGTATTATAGAAAGAATCAAGCACAGTGAAATGGACAGTAGGATGGACTTGTTAGAGGACTTGGAAGTGAACCCTAACTCCACTTATTTACCTTTGTGAACTTGGACTAATCACTTAACTTCACTGAGCTTCAATTTCCTCATTCATAAAAAGGAGATATTCATTGGATTGGATGACCTCTTAGGCCCTTCTAGCTCTCAAATTATAACCCTATTAGCCTCTGTTCTAAGCCCAATATTCTATCCTCTATTACTCTACTGCCAGGATCCAAACACAACACTTTCAAAGACTTGTTTTCTGATTGAGATAAACTAACTCTGAGACGGAAAGGGGTGGGGGTGGGGGTGGGGGAGAGGTAGGGGTGGTGGGAGGGAGTCTGAGAGGGAAAGAGCCCTTACATAAATTTAAAACAAACACAAGCTCAGCACTCACCAATGCAGTTTTCTACCTTTTGTTCCCATTGCTGCAAATGTTACTTTTGTCTGCATTAAAAGGTCATAAACCAATAAGGCACAAGTCTGTATATTTTTCCTCTCTCTGGACCCACACAATCATGTGCTAGTGCATTCATCTTCTAGAGAATAATTATTCTTTGCTTATTTATTGTTATCCTTTTTCCCATTCTGTGATCTGGCCACACCCAAACAGAACTGAGTTCCCACTCCACCCCTTTCCCCTCCACCCCGGAAACAAACATTTTTAGTTATATGGATAGTCCTGAAAATGTAACTGATCCTTCCAGCCATAGTTTATCATTTACTGCTAACTTCCTGGGTTGCTTTAATGGATGACTGTATTCATCCCATATATTTATCAGGAAGACATATCTAGAAATTCAAACTCTTTTTTTTTTAAAGTAGGAAGAGGTTAGAGAAAAATGTAGAATGTGTTGGATTGAGAGGAAGAATGAGTTTGGCAGCATTTATTAAGCTTATTGCACCAGGCACACTATATAATTCAATGTTTCTAAAACTCTATGGTTTACTTCCTGTCAAAAAAAAAAAGTTCTCATATTTACTTACCAAATCAAACACCCAAGACTGTCATGTGTGCACAAATTCACTTACTCCAAAGTATTATTTTAAGGGTTAGCTACTTTAGAGAGGCAATTGTGGCATAGGGGTTAGCAAGCATGAGCTAGATATGCTCAGGAAGACCTTGGCCCAGATCCTGTCTCAGACTATTTGCTTGGCCCTGGGCAAGTCACAAAACTTCTCTCAGCCTTTGTTTCTTTATACATAAAAAAAGAATGACAATAATTATACCTACCACACACTACAACCTACTCCAGGCTTATTGTAAGGATAAAATAATATAATGTAAGGCATTTTGCAAACCTTAAAGTGTATGCAAATGTCAGTTTTATTATCACTCTCAAGAGTTAAAACGACAAGGAACTCTAATCAGTGCTTATTCTATGAACAAATTTTAGATGTGAAAATTCTGCTCAATATCTTTTCAAATTATTTTTTAATTAACAAGCTGAGAAAAAAAATCTTTGCAGCAAGTTTCCCTGAATAAAAAACCTCATTTCCAAAATGTGCAAGGGATTGATTTAAGTGTATAAGAATAAAAACCATTTCTCAATAAGCAGTCAAAGGATAAAAAAGGGAAGTTTTCAAGTAAGGAAATACAAGCTATCAATAGCAACATGAAAAGATACACCAAATCACTTTAAATTATCAAAATGGTAGATAAAGTAACTCAGGCTCCATCTCACATTCATTAGAGAGACAAAGTTGACCAAAAAAATGACAGTTGCTGACGGGGTGTGGGGAAAGAGAAACATAAATGCATTGTTGGTGGAGCTGCAAATTGGTCTGTCTGGCAAGTTATATCAATTATGACTTACATGTCTATAAAGTTTGAGTTGGTGGTACCTCTTTGACTTTGTTCCAGCCAAAAAAAAACATTTTGGTTTTATGCTGATATATACTCCTTTGGTTAAATATGTCTATTGTTAAGGGCTAAAATTCTAGCTAAACTGTCTAAAATATCTAATGAGTGGTCGCCAATAAATTATAAGCTTTAGCAAGAGTTAGACTTTTAAGCATTTATTAAGGAGAATAAGAATTTGATAAAGAGAGAGAGAAAGGCCTAGATTCCTATCTATTAAAGGGAGAGCACATTTCTAGCTTCCTTCTCCGCTAGAGTCCCCAGGAAAGAGCCAGACAGAGCCCCAGTCTCCTCCCTCTTCTTCCCACTAGCCAACGTCACTTCCTGATGCCAGAGAAAAGACTCCTGGTCTTGCCCTCAAAGACCTTCACTTCATGAGCAGAACTCTTCTACAGTAAGTCTCCAGAAGGTGGCGTCATTCCAATCGTTACACTATGATGAGAATGTTGTTTTCAGATTATATAAAATCTGTGTGGTCCTTACCACCTTCTGATCCTTTTTCAACCATATTATCATGATCACCTTAGATTAGATAATGGAGTCACATAGAATTCAGGGCTTTTTCTTTATTTCAGGGATTGGCAGGGCCAAAAAAAAATCATCACCTACTGGCCTTTCTATGAGCCTCTCTTTAGGTGGTACAGTACAGAAACTGTCAGGCCTAGGGTCAAGAAGACTCATCTTCATGTGTTCAAATCTGACCTCAGACACTTACTAGCTGTGTGACCCTGGGCAAGTCACTTAACCCTTTTTTGCCTCAGATTCCTCATCTGTAAAATGAGCTGGAGAGGATATGGCAAGCCACTCCAGTATCTTTGCCAAGAAAATCCCAAATGGGTCATAAATGAACAACAATATATATGAACAACATTATAATGTTGCAACACATATAATAGTATGTAATATATCATGAGTGAGGAATGACAGATGCATTTCCTGTGTACTACATTGGTTGCCACTTAATATCACTAGGTCTGGAGGAAGGACCCAGCCCCCTCCTGTAAAGGAATCACATGAAGGCATGGACAGGAGTCATACAGGGTGAGGAAACATGCATTTTAAATGAGTTTAATGTATAAATTTAAAACAATTTATTAGTTTTGAGTTTTCTAAACTCACTTAATTGTGAGTTTAGAAGTTAATGAGAGGGGCAGCTAGGTGGCACAGTGCATAGAGCACCGGCCCTGGAGTCAGGAGTACCTGAGTTCAAATCCAACCTCAGACACTTAACACTTACTAGCTGTGTGACCCTGGGCAAGCCACTTAACCCCAATTGCCTCACTAAAAAAAGAAGAAGTTAATTAGAAAAATCTTTTTCATTCTTTTTAAAAATGAAAATAATTAACTTCATGCTCTAAAATGCAACATGAGCTTTTCAATTAACTTTATTGACTTCAAATCTGCAAAAGGTTTTTCCTATGTCATTTTCCAATCTGCAGATGAGTCAGCCAGATTTGAATTTAGGCAGATATTCACAGGTTTAGAGATAGATTTGGGGCTCTCAAAATAAACAAGGAGCTGAAGAAGGGGATCATGGAACATGACATCTTTAATAATAACAATAATAATGCCTAATATTTCTCTTGCCTACCCACTATGTGCCAGACACTGTGTTAAGTTCTTTACAGATATTATCTCATTTGATCCTGACAGAAATGCGATTATCCCCATTTTACAAACAAGGAAACTAAGGCAAATGGAGGTCAAGTGGCTTGCCCACCATCACACAATTAGTGAAAACCTGAAGATGGATTTTAACTCAGGATGTGTTTTATTTTATTCCAGGTCCTTCTTTCTATGCACTGAGCCACCAATCTGCCTCCCTGATGCCCCATGCCTCGGATGGATAAAACCCACCCTCCATATATATACATGTCTAGCTATTAAAGTCCTTTCCTTCAAGGCCCAATTCTCATACCCCTTCCTCCATCAAACCTTACCTGGAGCCCCCAAGTGAAAACAATATCCTCCTCAAGTTTCTCACAGCACATTAACTGAGTTTCTCTTTCATACTTACCTCACTCTCCCTTCTATCATAGTTATTTGCAGACTTAGTTTTTCCCACATTTGATTGTAGGTTCCTTGAGAGTAGTAGCACCTGTCTCCCATCTATCAGTAGGTCTAAGTCACTTATGTCAGTCTTGCACATAGTAGGCACTTCATAAATATGTCAGATGACTGACACCTGCCATATGAACTAGAGATTTTGACCATATAATACTTGCAATTTGTTACCTTTGTTGCCTTTGAATACAGGAATGGAGTCTTCTATTTCTTTTATGCCACTGACTCCCTTCTTTTCCCTCCCCAACTATAATCCATGTAGATCCCCTTCAAAACTGGCATTCAGCAAACATTGATAGAATTATGGGCAAAATATATTTGTAATCATCCCAAAGTGGTGGCTGTTTTAATGGTCATTTTTCCTACCTACCCAATCTCTACTTGCACATTTTCTCTATCTTCCAATGTTAAGTTCCTGGTCAGCTTTTCTTCATCTTTACTTTGTTTTGCTAGTTCTTTCTCCTTCTTCCTGGTGTCTCTAGATCTTCTATTCCCTAGTGCTGTGTTCTTTCTTTTTAAAATAGCTCACTGAGCTATAGCTGTGTGGAAATTGATTGGGAATACATCAGTAACTTGGCACTCAGCGGGAAACTCCTGCCAACCAAGTCATCAATATGTGCTCCCACACAGCTGGCTCCTGTTAAGTCCACTCTAAGGCTTTCTAGCGGAAACATCAGAGTGAGAAGACACTCTTTGGGGTTCTTCTCCCGGTAGGTTTTTTTCTCTTTGTGGCACCAGAACAAGAACCACCTAAAACAAACCCTGAATATAAACATCAGGAAAAAATAAAATAAAACGCTTTACCCAGTTGCCAGTTGATGGGACAATAAAAATTTGGGGCCAATTACTAAATTAACGACTTCACTGAACATAAACCTCCATAGGAACTGTGGGCATAATGTCACAACGGCTGCAGCTGCATGGAGCTGGGTGGTTTCAGTTTTCAGGGACCCTTTGAACCTGGTATTTCTATTTCAGTTTATCTCTCCTGAGGTTCATTTTGGATAAACACTAAGACTCTAAGCAAATCTCCAAGCATTGAGTATGGTAGCATTTCACTCTGAAAACTAGTATTTACCCTCTAATTTGTACTGGAGTTGACCTGAGTTCATGGAAAAACATTTATACCTTCACAAGGCATTTCATGTATCTAAACCACATTTCAAGAGTCTTTTTCTTGGAGAAACTGGTAAGTTGTGGTGGGTTTTAGGTTTCATTGCCAAGATTTTGGACAGCTGTAACTATGACTGTGCATCTTATTAGTGGAATATGGTGCCCTGATACCCAGGTTGCATCATGCTACTGTAGCTCAGTATTGAACTCAAGGGCAGATAGTTTCACAGGTCTTGTAGGAGAAAAGAACTTGAAGATCCCAAGTCTGTGGGTGTATTAAGAAGAGCAAATAATTTCATGGTCTATGCTACAGAAATAAAGCCCCAGTGAAATCACATCCCAAATGTTGAAAAAGATGAATGCATTTGGAGTTCAAACTTCTCTATGTGAAATATTAGAAGTTAGAAATAGAAACTCATCTAGAAATTTTCTCACTATTTCAATTCCTATTCAGTTAAGGAAAGATATACAAAAAGTAAATGGGGGTGGGGGGGAGGGAGAAAGCAGAAAATGAGCCAAGTGGAATCTAATAATGGAATTCATGAAATGAAGTCTGGAAAAATATTTGAGAATTGCATTGTTTTGATCAGTCCTAGAAGAAACATTTTTAGGATCACTTTGTTTAAAGTGAAAAGCGTGACAGACTGTCCAAAGGTCTACAGAGAGACCTTACAAAAAGAATAGTGCAATTGGAATGAAGATAAGAGCGAAATAATCTAGTTTAAAGCTTATAGTTATGTTAAATGAGCTAATTGAGAATCATTGTCAGTTAGTAATTGTTGATTCTTGGTCCATTTTTCAAACTAGATTATCTCTAGCTCCTTACAGAGCAGATGCAGTATTTAGAATACTATAATCAGTTTCGTAGCCTGAGATATGAACAATTGTTGAAGTTTAAATTCATTTTAATAATTCTTAATTTAAACTCTGTACATTAAAAGGGGGGAGCAAAAAGCCTATAGAATGTCTATAAATGGGTTGTTTTAAAACCCTTTCCTCGATGAAAGTTACAATGTGTGGTTTGAAATACACTTTATGGAGGACTATAACTAAAGAGAAAAATAGTCATTGAATCAAAAACAGAATAAATACTCAAGCATTGTAGAATATTTGTGAAGAAGGAAATGTAAGTGATGTCGTAGATATTTACAGTAAATTTTGCAAAATCCCAAAGCAAGTGAAAGGCTTCTACAAAAGAAACTAAACATTTCATCTCTGAACATAAACACATTTTGAAAACTATAAGTACTTTGTACAAAGGAAAAACAAACAGATTTGGATTTGTATAAGAATGATGTTTACAATAAGACTAAATAGTATACTGAGGGATGAATATAGCCCATAAAGGAACACTTCAGAACATAAATACTCTATCTGCTTATAAAAGCATATATAATATACTGGTCTTCTGATTTAGTGTTCATCAAATTTACTGTATATCTGATTCTTTCTTGCCCTTCATCTCCACCTCATTTTCTCTGCATTAAAAGTGGAGATAAAATGAAATTTAAAATACAGTAGGGTTAACCGAATGGGATAATTCTAAAAATCAGTTGGGAATGAATGACAAATATGCCTAGACTCTGGATTTCTGCTATACTTCATATGATACTGGTCAAAGCATACCTCTCCACAGTGATGAATGAAATGAACTCTATGAGCTCATGATTCTATGCTATGGGTACACCCTTGAGGAGATGTTCATGTGATTTATCAATAGCCATGAAATGGCTTAGAATTTTAAGGCCAGATCCTCTATGAACAGATTCAAGATTCAAGCCTGACATAGCAGTCAGTCATGTCTAGCTTTTTTTTAATGATTATGTCAATCTGCTTTAGATACAATATTTAGTGACATCTCATACCCAATTAAGATTTTAGAGTGCAGTTTACAATCAATGAAACAATAGGTATAGGGAATGTATCTAAGATTTCATTGATCTAAAGTTTCTGAGATGAGGAAATAATCTCTACCAATATAATTAGGCATGTACTCTACAACTTATTGTCTTAAAGAATTCCCTTAAACACTGAGAGATTAAGTGATGTGCCCCATATCATACAGCCACTGTGACAGAGATGGAATTTGGAGTCAAATCTCCATAGCTCCATTATCATGGTAACCGCTGAGTCCATGACTACATCTATACAATCAATGAAGTGATCATTTTTGAAAGTCACACCTATAACCATCTCTACCTCTTCATTTGACCAACTATCTCTTTCTTCAAATATTGCTTTATATCTTATTCTAAAACAAAATCTGGACCAATATATAGATTGATGAACTGAACTCAACTGCCTTAGATAAGCCTGCCATTAATACATTCTTTCTGTACCACACTGTGACCCTTGTCTCCACATCCCCTTGGTACATCTTTGTCTAATTATACTTTATATTCTTTAAGTGTGGCCCAGGTCTGTCTCACTATGCTATACTGAACGATGGGAGGTGAAAGGTGACCAGTTCCATACCTAAAGAACTGTTATAATGGGAAATTTTCCACCCTAATGTGGAAAAGTGACATGCAAATCACCAGGGCTAGAAGGTGAATGCTATAAAAGGCAAGTGGTACAAAGTCATCAGCACCTGTCAGAGCAACAATCAGTAAAGGCCTCAAATAGCACCAGATTCCTGACTCACCAGCAGTTAGAAATGGAGGAGTGGCAGCTTAAAATCAATAGAAAATTCTATCGGCAGCCCTTGCAAAGAAATCAAGGCAAGCATAATATGATCTCTTCTGCTCAATTTAGGGAGCAGGGTGGCTATTCCATGCTGTACCAGCTAAATGTGAGGAAGGAAAAAAAAATCTTACTGAAAGCATGGCTGGCATGGAATTACAGTGATAGAACTCTGTGGTCATCGGGTCATGGCTGAGGCTGATGAGGTTATCATGAGATAAATAACAACTTAGCCTCTACAAATTGAAGGGTAGAAAACATCCAATTATAGTTTTCTTTGGAAGGATGTGATCAGAATCATCTTAATCTGTTTAATTACTTTTGAACATGTACACTCAAATAAATGAGGACGGGGCAGCTAGGTAGCGCGGTGGATAGAGCACCGGCCCTGGAATGAGGAGGACCTGAGTTCAAATCCGGCCTCAGACACTTGACATTTACTAGCTGTGTGACCCTGGGCAAGTTATTAAACCCCAATTGCCTCACCAAAAAAAAAAAAGAAAGAAAGAAAGAAAAAATGAATGAGGACAAGTAGGAGAATGGCAGCTCATTCAGATCAATGTTATCTTCTATCGGTCATAGGTCTTCAGAATAACTTCTGTCTTAACTCAACAATGCCTCCTAAACATCCTGGCTTTTTCAAGGTCAAGATGAAACCAGTCTTGGTTCTGCTATTTATTGCATTACATGTGTGACTCAAAACAAGGCATTTCATTTCCCTAGGTCTTCACTTCCTCATCTGTGAAACGCCATGTAGGAATTACAGAGGTCACCTTCAGCTCTAAAATTCTATAATCACTTGATCATATGACTAGCAGAAGAATAATAGTAGCTGTATGTATATAGTGATTTAAGATTTATGAAAAAATTCATATGCATTATCTCATTTGAGTCAGATAAAAAAAACTAAGGCAGAGAGTGGTTTAGTGGCTTCTCTTGGGTCACATAGATAGCAAGTGACTGAGGCAGAGTTTGAATTTATGTCTTCCTGGCTCCAAGTCCAGAGTCCTATCCACTATTGAATGATTGCCCTTTCAATTATTGAGCATAAAAGTAGAGTTGTTGTCATTTGGTAATTGATAGGTAAAAGATAATTGAGGTAATTGATATTTATAACTTTATTGTTCTCTGCTTTGCTGATATATGTATTTAAAAGATTCCTTACCAAATGTGAGAATATACATGAAGTGATTCAAAACAAAGTTGGGGGGGGGGAAGGGCAGCAAGGTGGCACAGTGGATAAAGCACCTGCCCTGGATTCAGGAGGACCTGAGTTCAAATCCAGCCTCAAACACTTGAAACTTACTAGCTGTGTGACCTTGGGCAAGTCACTTAACCCTCATTGCCCCGCCCCCCCAAAACAAACAACTAAGTAGAACTAGAGCCTTAGAGGCAGTTTGAGGAGCAATGGATAAAGCACTGGGTCTGCAGTCAAAAAAACCTGTGTTCAAATCTAGCCTCATATACTTACTACCTTTGTGCCCCAGGGCAAGCCACTTAATCTGTATTTGTCTCAATTTCTTTGATTGTAAAATGAGAGTAATAATAGCAAATACCTCACAGGATTACTGTAAGGGGCAAATGAGATAATATGCATTTAGCATAGGGCCTGAAGTAGATGCTTTTAAATGTTGATTCCCTCCTTCCTTCCAATTGACTACAGTCATAATATAAAACAACAAAATAAAACCAAAATAAGTGGAATTTTTTTAATTTAGAATTTCCCCCAAGTTACTTGTAAAAAAAAAAAACAAATTTTTTCACATTGTTTTTCAAAACTTTGTGTTCTACATTTTCTTCCTCCCTCCTCAACCCTCCCTAAGAATCAAGCAGTTCAATATGAGTCATACATGTGCAGTCATGCAAAACATCTTCACATTAATCAGGTTGTGAAAGAAAATAGACAAAATAACTCTGAGAGAGGAACTAACAAATAAAATTATACTTCAATCTGTATTCAAATACCATCAATTCTTTCTCTGTTGATGGTTTGTATTTTTCATACTTCCTTCTGATCGTATCCTGCTCATCATTTCTTGGAAGGGACTAAAGAGCAAACACTATTTTTGTTTGTTTGTTATCTGTTGATCTGTTTAATTTACTTTGTTAAATGCTAAGAGTTTTATGTAACACTTTTATTATTATTTTGAATATTGGTTTGTTTTTGTTTATAATCATTTATAATTTTAATAACATTAAATATTCTTTCCCCAAATCTCATGATATGTTAAAGATACTGGATGGGGCAGCTAGGTGGCGCAGTGGATAGAGCACCAGCCCTGGAATCAGGAGTACCTGAGTTCAAATTCGGCCTCAGACACTTAACCCTTACTAGCTGTGTGACCCTGGGGAAGTCACTTAACCCCAATTGCCTCACTAAAAAAAAAGATACTGGAAAGTCAGAAAATTATTAATTGCCATATCAGACATCCTAAATGAGTCCTTACTCACTATTTTTTTCAAATGACTGGAACAGTTTCAGGGAAATGCCTTCAAATACAGATCAGAGATGGCTGGGACCTTAGAGGTCCCTTCTTTTTAATATGACATGAGAACTAATTCTTGAAAGGTCACAAAAATGGTTACATGGAAAAGACAGAACTAAAACTCAATTCTCATCATTTCCACTGTACTACATACAGTGACTCTCACCCCAGGGGCTTGTCTCTGATCACTGACTTTCTTTACTTGCCAAACAATGAAATCTTGCTGGAGACCAACTGGCAATGAAATGACTATCTGAAGACATAAATGTATCTGCAAATCATGATTATGGAGGTGAATGATTGGAACATTATTTCCTATAATGATCCTGACCATGATTCAAAGTGTTCAATATACCTGTAATGATGAAAAGTTTTATTCTGAGAAATCTTTTTTTATGTTAATTTCTGAGAAAGTATCTATCTTTCCCTTAAATACTGTTCTTTTATAAGTTGTATTTTGGTTGAATTACCAAGAATTTGCAGTAATTTACAAATATTCTCCCATGTCATAGGACTCAACCAACAATATAGTACAATCTCTTGTCACTGGATTAACAAAGAAATCTGAAGCATTTGTAAGAGAATATATACTCAGAACTGGGAGCTAAATAGAACGAGGCCAGATAGTTAAATTTGTACTATACAAAATATGCCAAAGCTGAGGTATTGAGAATTGCTTTGTATAGAATTTCTTCTGTCCACCTCCAGTTTTGCACACCCCATTACTCCACTTCAGATCAATTTGAAAGCTCCCTCCAATGGTACAGATCCCAAGCTATCCAAAACTTTACCTTTTGCAACTCTTGCCCATGTCCTTCCATATATTTGTCATAGAATGGACTATCCCCTATGCTGGAGGCATTCCTTACTACTACTGCCTTATATCTAGTAATGAAATAAGGGAGGAACATCAATTGAATAGAAATGAAATCAAGTTTCATTGCTGAAAGCATTTTCTAGAACTATAGCATACCAATTTTTTAGGCTTTTAATCTGAAGATTGTATATTTATTCTACACTTCATATAATAAGTTAATATTTAAGGTACTCATGAATCATGACTTATGAGAGAAATATGAGTACAATTCTTTGTTTTTGCTTTTGTTTTTTAAATAACAGCTTGGATTTTTTTCCTATAAAGATAATTTTGGTAAGCAATCTTCTTTTCAAGTCAGGGAACCCAGGGAAAAATTAATCAAGCCCAATGCACAAGCTAAAGTGGCAAAAATTGATTAAGGCATTAAAAACCCTACAGTATGTCTAGAAAATATGAGCTGTCTCTAAATGGGTCTACTAAATCAAAAGCCAAATTTGAGGGAAGCAGTTAACAAGAGATTCACTGAATAACATCAAAGTTTTCAGTGTAAAGAATTTTGAACATTATGTGGTTTGGACATAATCTATAGTGTTGTCAGAGAAAAAATATGCATAACTACAATTTGACCTTGCCCATTAAGGCTTTTAGGAGAGAGGTAAGATAGCTAGACTGACCTCAAACATAGACTTTAGAACCAGAAGAGATTTTAAAGATGGCTTAGTGCAAATCCCCTCATTTTGTAGAAGAAGAAACTAAGATCTAAAAAAACAATGTGGCATGCTCAAGGTCACACAAATAGTTTTGAAAAGGGGAGGGGGGAGCTAGAATTCAAGTCCAGGTCTTCTCACTCCAGATTCAGGACCCTTGCCAAATTAACATAATGCCTATAGGCACATAGACATATAGTGGTTAATTTGAGGAGTTCTGAAAGGCTCAGTTGCTCCCAAAAAATATTTTTCAGTGGACCTTCATGGTGTCTGAATCTCCTCTACATTAAAGCCTTTTCTTTGGGTTAAAAAGTTGTATCCAGGATGATATTATTTTAAAAACAGTAAATTTGTTACTTGGGAGTGGGAACACAATATATAACCAATTATCATCTATGTATTAATTTATCAGATGTACTAAAAATGAGACAAGGGATGAATAAATCGAGGAAGGGGCACAGGAATGTCAATGGATAGGAAAGTTCAGAACACTGTCGGACTGGATGAGGAAGGCACGTTAGGTGATAGAATCTCACAGCAGTGTTCCTGAGCAGGAAGAGAAACCCATGAAGACCCTGTGGGCTCCTGAAGAAGTGTTCAAAAGAAGTAAATAGATATAAAGATGTATTCTGTTCACTGGACCTGAGTTCTCTCTAAAGAATCCACTCTTACTGATTTAACTGCATACAAATGGTCATTCCAAACCTTTCCCCTCCCCATTCTCAGCTGATAATCTTACTTCCCACTCCACTTAGATATTCATGACCATCAGGACTACATGCTCACATTTTCATTCCTCTCCTATTAGAAATATCTGTCTCTAGAGCCAGTGGTCTCAAATACAGAGCTTCCTCTTTCTTCTTCAAACCTAGCTCTACAATCTAAACTCTTGATATCTTAATATTCTCCTCTGCCATTTCCTCCTGAGACTTTGTTTTCCCCAATTATACTGATTCCCAAATGTCTTTCATTTGTTATCTTTTTTGTCCCATGTATTGAAATATGCACAGATCTTCCCAGTTTTGAAAAAAGAAAAAGTCACTTGACTCAAACTCCCGCTCCATCTACAACCATTATATTTTTCTCCTTCCTTTCACTTCAAAAAAAAAAATCTCAAAAAAGGGTTCTTTACCCAGTCTCTCCATTTCATATATACCCATTTGTCCAAGCCCTTGGGGTCAAAAATTTATTGAATTCAATTGTCCCTACATTACTCAACTGAATTTTACTGAGAGGTTATCAGTGATCTAATTGACAGATCCAATGACCTGTTCTCATTTTTTATTCTCCTTGACCTTTGAAGTATATGACCCCTAAACCATTTATCGCCTCCTCCCCCAACACAATTTGGCTTCCATAACAGTATGCTACTCTGTTTTCCCCTTACTCTTTCTCCCACCACATAATTTTCCCCAATCCTCAATCTTCAATCCATTACACTGCTCATTCTGTACTCTTTTCCTCAATTTCATCAATTTCCATGAATTCTACTATCACCTTGATGCAAATGACTGCCAAATCTGTTTCTCCAGCATTTATATATATATATATATATCTGAATCCCAGGCCCTCTTCTCCAGTCAACTGCTAGGTATTTACCTAAAAGCATGCGCCCTCACAAATTCAACATGGCTAACTCTAATCACCTTTGTCCTTCAACTGCCCCCCTTACCCACTAGTGATAATTATAACTTGGAACCTCAGATTATTTTATTTTTTACTTTTCCTTCTTTATTCCTGGTCTCCACATTCAATCAGGCACAATCTTATGGATTCTTCCTTCAAAATAGTCTTGCAGCTATCCAATATCTTCCATTCCTGATGCTTTATTTCAGACACTCTAATTAAAGTGCTTGTTAGCATCACGCCTGAATTACTGCAATAGCCTCCTGGTCTCCCTGAAAACTCCTACAGATTAACCTTCCTAAAATGCAACTTTCATCATTTCCTTCCAAAAACAAAAACACCATCTTCTCTTTTCTCATTGTCTACAGAGTAAAATGTAAACTCCTTTACCTGACATTACAGGTCCCACACTATCTGGCCTCATTCTACTTTTATAGTTTACCTTCCACTTTGTCTCTACATGATCCCTCACCTCTATCCAAAATTAGTCTATTCAAAAACACCATGATATAGAGTTATAGAAATTAGAGCTCAATGGTCTTTCAGAGATCATCTAATGCAACATCATTGGTAAATGAGAAAACTGAGTCCCAGAGTGATTTTTAGTTACTCAGTGACATATAGCTAATAAGTTGAAGAGTAGATATTTGAACTCAGGCTGTCTGATAATTTCTTGCATTTTCCCGCCTTCATGCCTTTATTCAAAACATTCTTTCTACCTAGAATGCTATATCCCCTCTGTTTTGCCCAGCAAAACTCTGCCCATCTATCCAGGCCTAAAGCAACCTTCACTTCTTTCTCTTAGCATTTCAGCCTAAAGTGACCTCTTCCTCTTCTGATCTCCAATAGTGTGTATCCACTGCACCCCACTACTTGTCAAAATTGCTACAGTCAATATGTTATAGTTAGCAAACATCTTCCTATGTCCCACACCACAGAGCCCTGGCAGTCTTCCCTGAGGTGGGATAGAGGACAGAGAAAGGATATCTCATGATGTTAAGAGGATGTCAAGTCCCCCTAAAAGCAGAGGAAACTTTTTTCTTCCTCCAAGTTAAATGAGTCTATCAGTATTCTATAACTTGGGGGAGAAGACAAAGTAACTTTTACATCCTGATCTTCGCATTTAAGACTCTCCACCCTGGCTATAACCTGCCTTTCCAAACTTATCATATACTACTCCCACTGATGTACTTCATGTTTCAAAAAACTTGTCCTATGTTCTCTGATCACCATGACTTTGCTTATGATTTTCCACATTTTTAGAATAGGAAACTTTGCTTAGAATTCTTGATTGTACCTGTCTGATTCTCTCTGATAATATAGTTATTTGGTGCGTGTGTGTATGTGTATGTATATATATATATATATATATATATATATATATATATATATATGTGTGTGTGTGTGTGTGTGTGTGTGTGTGTGTGTGTGTGTGTGTGTGTGTGTATATATGTGTGTATATGTATATATATAAAACTTCCCTCTCATCATTTTACGAATCCTTGAAACGAGGACTTATAGGGTATCTACTTTGATTACAGAGTACATAGTAGTTTGCATGTAGGGTTTAAATACACAAATAATCAAATGGATCTGTGATCCCATTGATTCAGATCACAGGACATATGTATCTATACATCCCATGTGACTTTTATCAATGCCATTCCATAAATTTGTCACTGAGAATCTATCTAATATACTGAAGAACTGTTGCACTTTCTCCTGAAATTGAGTGGAAACTAGTGAAGTGGTTGGGCTATCTGTCCGTAATAAATCTTTGCCCTTGCCACATGACCAGAGGCCCATCTTTTTCTATCTGACATTTTCCTGATACTACTCTTTATTTCCATTCTTCTTCAAAGTTCATTTCTTATGTGTTAGGGGTTAATCATACCCACCATTGTCCTTCTGTGATGGTATTGTATCCTATTATTTCACAACCAACAACACCACTACAATTTTGGTTTTCAAAAGATATGACCTTGTTTCTGAAAAAAGCTTGGGGTCATTAAATTAGTCTAACCAAAGGGTTGTTGAACAAAATTGTCTCTCATTTCATCTTTCTAGATATCTTGAATCATATTGATGTATGGATGGAAGTAAAAAAGGGAAGAAAGAAGGGAAGAAGTATTTATATAGTCTTTACTATATGCCAGACACTGTGCTAAGTACTTTACCAATATTATCTCATTTGATCCTCACAACAATCCTGCAAGTTAGGTGCTTTTATTACCTCCATTTTACATTGAGGAAACTGAGGCAAGTAGACATTAAATAATTTGCTCAAGGTAACATAGCTATTAAGTGTCTAAGGCCAGATTTGCACTCAGATTTTCCTGACTCAGAGCTCTATCCAATGCAACAGCCACCTAGCTCCTCACAAATAGTAGTTGCTTCAAACATGTTTCCTGGATTTAATTGAGGTAGGAACCCATTTTGCCTTGGGTGGATGTTCCCATTCTGTATCAAGGATGACTTAGTCTGCCTTTAGACCCTCCTTCCCCATATTATAAATGAAGCTAAGATCTTCCATATAATTCAGCAGTTCCCATTCCCTTCTGATTAGCATAACCATACTAAATATATGTCCAGATTCTTCCAAACCTCATCTCTATGTTCATGCAGTCACTTGGAGCTGGCCACAAAGCTACATCTTCTTCCCCAAAATTTTAGTCTAATTCTCTACATAGTCACCATCATGAAACCAGAGCAAAGAGGCAGAATGGAATTCCAGTCAGTAGGTTATCCCCTTTGATCCATTAACCAGTCAGTCAATTAGCATTTAAGTGCCTTCTATGTGCCAGGTACTGTGCTGGGTGCTGGGTATATTTTTTTAAAAATTTAAAAGTCTCTTCTTTCAAGGAGTCCATAGTTTATTGAGATAATAGGTAGAATTTATAAAGTTCTTTAATGTTTACAAAGCATTTTTTCAAATATTATTCCTTTTGATCCTCATAACAGGACTATGTGAGGTCAATGAAAATATTATCCCTATTTTATAAATGAAGAGACTGAGGAAGGCAAAGGTTAAGTGACTTGGCTAGGATCACACAAACAGTAAGTACTTGGAATTGGATTGAATTCAGTTCTTCTTGACTCCAAATCCAGTGGTCTATCCATCATGTCACCAAACTCAAGGGAGGTTTCAATTTAATGCCTAAGGATGGATGGGTACCTGTCTTATGCTTAAAGAGATATTCAGGAATGGAAAGATCATACCTGAGATGTTCATCACATAACCGTCTAGAATATAACATTTAATGATATTATTTCCAACCATCATAAGAAGTGTGTGTAGCAGGCTGATAAAATCTCTTGGAGGTTTGTCCACCCTTGTACACCCTAAGAGTTTTCCTAGAGAGAGAGAGAGAATCCTACCTCTTCCTTCTTTAGACCTTCTCTACCATGCCTCAGCTCATCATCCTAAAGTCTCACCCTGGTCCTGGAATTCAAACTTTAGAAGTACCCTCCACCACTGCAGCTTCTCCCTCTAATTGGATGCCTCCTCCAGAACACTCATTTAAGGGGAGCAACCAAGACAGTCACGTCCTATTCTTCTCCAGACTAGATTTTACATGTTCTCTACCATGTTCCCTTGCAGGGAACCTTGTCACCCTCCCCTTTTCAGCTTCCCTTTAGACATCGTCTTCCAATATAGCTTCTTCAGAGGAAGTATGGTCTTTTTTGTGCTTATATATTTGTATTCTACGATTTAACACAATGTCTTGCATATGGGAGGCACTTAATAATGTGTTTTTGGCTAATTGATTCCAAATATTTAGCACAATGCCTAGCTCTAGTATGGGCTTAACAAATGATTGTTGGCTTTGGATTGTCTAGGCAGACCATCTTTAGGGAAAGCAACTAGGACATTCCAGATTATAATAAGTAAAGATGCTACCACTTAAAAAAGTGGCTCTAGGTGGAAATGTGCAAGCATTTCCTGATATCATTTTTGCCTCAGCAATATAGCAATCCTTTGCCAGCAGCCACAAGGAATTCATTCTCTCCTGGAACAAAGACCCATTTTTTTCTACACAAATGCCCTCCCAGTAACAGTATATCATTGTGAAACTTAGAAACACCTACAATCTCTGAGGAACAAAAATTACAAATGACCCAAAGGGCACTGTAGAAACACTTAATGGGCCCAAACAGACTTGTTTCATATTTTCCGTGATGGTCTATCTTCAACAAGTAACAAAAGAAATATCATTGAGGAAATGTATTTTTGAAAAATGAGAGAAACACATAGTTATCATTCCCAAATATATGGAATACTTTTCAAGAGGGTTCTCTGGGATGAACATCTGACCAAAAACAATAGCTTCCTTGGTAAAATTTTCTTCTGAATAAGACTACTTTCCAATGTATAACTAATTATTTTGGCTTATTGTATAGATGTATGTGTGTGATAAAGTCTAGAATGAGTTTCTTTTTTTAATAAAAGTATTTTATTATTTTCCAGTTATATATATGGATAGTTTTCAACATTTGTTTTCATAGGATTTTTAGTTTCAATTTTTTCTCCCACCCTTCTTTCCTCCCTCCTCCCCAAGACAGAAAATAATCTGATATAGTTTATATATGTACAATCACATTAAACATATTTTTGCATTAGTCATATTGTAAAAGATAAATTAGAGCACCATGGAAAAACCCCAAAAAAGAAGGGGAAAATGGTCCAAAAGTAGAAACAGTATGGCTCAATATGCATTCATAATCCACAGTTCTTTGTTCTGGATGTTGAGATCACTTTCTATCATGAGTTCTTTGAAATTGTTTTGGGTCATTGCACTGCTAAGATGAGCCAAGTCTATCACCATTGTTCATCACACAATGTTGCTGTTATTGTGTACAATGTTTTCCTGGTTCTGCTCCTCTCAGTCAGCATCAGTTCATATAAGTCCTTCCAGGTTTATCTGAACTCCTCCTACTCATCATTTCTTATAGCACAATAGCATTCCATTACATTTATTTACCACGACTTGTTTAGCCATTCCCCAATTGATGGGCATTCCCTCGATTTCCAATTCTTTGCTACCACAAAGAGAGTTGCTATAAATATTTTTTTGTACATGCGGGTCCTTTTCCCTCCTCTATGATCTCTTTGGGATACAGACCTAGTCATAGTACCACTGGGTCAAAGGGTATGAGGAAACCCATGGCCCTTTGGGCATAGTTCCAAATTGCTCTCCAGAATGATTGGATGAGTTCACACTTGTACCAACAATGCATTAGTGTTCCAATTTTTCCACAGCTTCTCCAACATTTATTATTTTCCTTTTTTATCATATTAGCCAATCTGATAGGTGTGAGGTAGTACCTCAGAATTGTTTTAATTTGCATTTCTCTAATTAATAATAACATATATGTGAGTGTGTGTGCATACACACGCATATGCATATATGTATTTGTATATGTATGTACTATTTTTTTTCTTTTCTTTTTGGTAAGGCAATTGGGGTTAAGTGACTTGCCCAGGGTCACACAGCTAGTAAGTGTTAAGTGTCTGAAGCTGGATCTGAACTCAGGTCCTCCTGAATCCAGGGCTGGTGCTCTATCCACTACTATTTTTTTCTAAAAGAACAATTTGTCCTCAGCCTATAACCACATTTATATCTGGACCTAGTAAGTTTTTTTAAAAAGCTATCCAAAAGTGGAAATTAAGTTATGATTTACTAATCTACACTAAAGCTTCATAATCTTTAAATTTGAAGGTTCTGTTTACACATACAGAGGCATATATCCAACTAAACAACCTCATTGGCAGCTGATAAAGTATTAGTGTTAATAAATCAGAGCCACACTAAGGCACAAACATGATCATAGCTGAGAATAAGGTTGTTAGAAGAGTCCACATTCCAAAGGTGACATATTGGAAGATGGTTTTCCATACACCTTGGAAAATCTACCCAGCAGATCACAGGGGGATTTTCCTATCTCTCCCCTGCACAGTTTGTTTACTTCCAGAGCAGGTGTTTTATTACCATCAGGGGTCCTGAAGCAACCTTATCAGGGAGAAACAAATCAGAGCAATCACACTGTCAATTCCTGGGAAAGAAAGATTTTCCTTTCTCAAAAGGACCATCTGGCAACCTAAAAGAAAATGTTTAACTGGTTGATTTATACTTTTCCCCAAATAATTATGCCACTCGGGAGGGTGGTAAGGGTAGTTGCACATCACAGGAAGTGCTATCATTACACTACATTAAATGACTTCTATACCTTTGTCTCTTTGATAAGTCTAGAAGTACACTGTGACACATCACCATATGCAGAGCATATCATGTGTCATCAGCCCAACTGATATTACAGGTTGGGGGCAGGGAGGAGGTAGAAAACTACACAGTTATGCAGCTGTTTATTCCTTTGGATTTGGACTGGCCCAAGTATTATTTTATATACAGAATGATGAGGTTTAGATAGTTCTTTTTGCCATGGCATGGCGCCCTGAATGTATTTAACTGATTTGTTTTCAAACTTCTCCATTGAAGAGGTTGCCAAATGCCAAGGGATTTCCCAATGCTGACAGTTTCATTAAAAATAAATAAATAAATGATAGGGCTAAATAACTGGAAAATTGATAAACTCTTGGTTATCTGGGGTTTTTTTAATTAATAAATCTGACTTGTACAAAACTTTCGTCCTGATCTCCTTGTATGCTTTCACTCTCCTTTCCTCACTTCTCAACCCTTCCTATAAATCAATCACAGAGGTCTTTGGGCATGGAATCTACAGTTCTTCAGATTTCACAATAATGAGGAATTATATTGAGGTACAGGGTTTTTTTTCCTCCTTGCTATTGAACTGTCTACACTGTAAACAATCTTGGAAAAGAGGGGTTGGAAAAAATATATAACAATAGAGCTTTGAGGATGAAAATTGCCCAACTGCCTTGTAAGAGGTTCAGGCTGGCAATGGAAAAAGATAAACCAATTGTTTATTTATTTTCCTCTCCTCCAGCAATATTTTTAGCTTTTTCCACATATCTTTTTCATATGAATGTGATTTGTTTTCTCTAACAAAAAAAATGTTAATGAGAAGATTGCCTACAATTAACTCAATTTTTTAAAAAAACAAAGCAAAACTATAGCTTGGGCTATTCCATACAGTAAAGATTAAGGAGAGGGTGGTCCTGAAGGGGGAGGGGGCTCTTTCTGAAGGAACATTGCTCCAGGAAAATTCCTTTCTCTAACTATGATGCATCGGTTCTCTTCTGCATTGTGAACCTCCTGAAAATAGAAACTTTATGTTTAATTGATTTATTTGTAATGAATCTGGCTCAGGGTAAAGACTCTTTGAAGCTGATTGATTACTGCAACAAGCTTAAGATTTCATACCACAACAAACCTTTTTGTACTAATAAACAGTGGGACAATAAAGCTCTGGGGCATGGTGTTTCCCTTCACATTAAAGTGAGGATTTGCAACTTAAGTATGTGAGGGACATAGTTTATGTGCTCCCAAGAAGCAGACATAATGAACTATTTCTTTTAATGGCAGATTATCCCTGTTTCTATTTCCTGGAGTGAAGACCTCGCAAATTGATGTATCTGTCCTCTGAGGTTTTCAGAGAGGCATTATGGCATTTTAAAATATTAATATGAGAGTACATTTAGCTGAAAGTAGCTAGTCTGGGAGTCTCTTGTGGCTGCAATGCAGGTCACCAGAGACCTGCTGTCTCTCAAGGCAAATGATTTACTCTAAGTGTATCATTAAGATATACTTTGGGGGAATTTATGATGGTGCTTTTTCACCAAGTTATACCTTTTCCATAAAAATTTAAGTATTTTATGCTATTTTCCCCTTGCTCCTGATTCCTTAAAAACCTGGTCAGTGTCATGGGCAAATTGTAAGTGCCACCTCTCCACTCCTACTGTAGGTTCAGGCTGAACACTGATTAACTAGGACTGGATGTCACATCTTGTTATAACTTTGCAGAGCAAAAGATACCTAAGAGAATTGAAAAGAAAAGCATTATTCCTCCAATGGAAAAGGAAATCAGGTCCATAGATGCCAGAGAATTCATTCCAGTATCTGCTGGCGACAATTAATTTAATAATTAATCCACATTCCTCTTTTTTAAAGTCCCATTGTCAGTGACAGATGACTTATTAGGTTAGCCTCAGACTTTTAAGATTCAGAGTCACCACAGTGTTGGCTAAGTATATCTGAAATAGAAATAGAAAATGAATCAATGTGGAAACAAAGCATATCATCTCATTGGTCTATATGGTAGTCTTTGGCAACAAAACTTCTTACCAAAATTAACCTTTACTTATTAAGAAGTATGATGAGTCCTGTCTAGCCACACAATATAAATTATGAGAATTTGAGACAAGCATTTGTCAGTGACTCTCATAAATGCCTTTGCTTTAATTTTCTGGATATTTCAGGCTAAAATAGAGTTTAGCAGTCTGAGTTATACAATGACAGGGTAAAACATACCTTCTTTCTAAGTCCTTCTTCTCCAGCCATTGTGACATTTATCGTGACAAACTAGAACATAAAATTCAATGATGTTTTAGTATTTCTCTGAAGGAAGATATTATCTACTTGATTAATCTTAATTGGCATTATAATCTGATTTTTTTAACTAGACACCAAAAGAATAAATTACCTAATATGGTGATCAAAGTGAAAACTTTTAGATTTATGGTCTAGTTGTTGACTTCCATCTGACTAAAGGCTTGCACCAGTACTTCAAAGGATCCATGATTTCATCACTGTGGCTGGTCTATACTAATAGAAATCATTACCCCTCCAAACCATAATAGATTGAATTCATGAGTCACAGTGTCCAAAAATAATAATCATTTCCTGGTGGCCAAATACTTGCCATGTCTAAACTTAGCTAAGTTGGTACCTAGATTATATACCTATAGTCCATCACAGGTCCCATAAATAAAGCCTTCTTAGCTGGCTAAGACTTGCCAAAGATGACACTCCACTGGTATAGTATAGCATTTGAGAGCTGAGGATCATCATAATACCACAGTAGTACTTCATTTATGTCTGACTATAGTGCCTTACTGTGATGTAGAAATGACTTACTTATTTAGAACAGCAACCCAGTAGGGGCAGATAGGTGGTGCAGTAGATAAAGCACCAAGCACCGGCCCTGGATTCAGGAGGACCTGAGTTCAAATCCAACCTCAGACACTTGATACTTACTAGTTGTGTGACCCTGGGCAAGTAACTTAACCCTCATTGCCCCACAAAATAAGGGAATGGCAACTCAGTGATAACCAGAATAGACTAATTGTAAACAAGAGTAACTTGTATCATCTAAAATCTCAAACCTGTGATGGTATACTAATTGCTGTGCTATAAGAAATGAAGAACACGGAAAAACATGAAGAACTGGAAAAACATGAAAAAATCTTGTATGTAATAATGAAGAATGAAATGAGTAAAATAGAGTATACAGTAACAGCAATATTATTCAAAGAACAACTGTGAATGCCTGATATATAATAAGTATTATAAATACTCAAATCAACTGCAAAGGGCCTATGAAGGAAGATAATATCCACCTTCAAAGAAAGAACTGATAAATAGTAGTACACATATGCATGTTTTACATGCATACATATATATGTATATGTGGGTATAGATATATATGTGTATCAAATGGTGGTCTTCTCTAGTGCAGGGTGAGGAGAAGGGAAGGCGACAGTTCTGAACTTAAAATGTAACAAAAAGGGGGCAGTGAGGTGGCACAATGGATAAAGCACCAGCCCTGGATTCAAGAGGACCTTAGTTCAAATCTGGCCTCAGACACTTGACACTTACTAGTTGTGTGGCCCTGGGCAAGTCACTTAACCCTCATTGCCCTGAAAAACAAAACAAAACAAAAAGTAACAAAAAATTACATTTAAAAAATAAAATTCTTGAGCCTGAATCTATAGTATTAAAGTGTTATCTGTGATTGTTGCAAGAAGAAAACTTTGATACTGAACAACACAAAGTGACAGATAACCAGAAGCATAAGAGAATCATAATCTAAAATAATTTCTCATCATATGTTGCCTCATAACAGTAGCTCACATTCCTTTACTATATGTGCCCCTTGTTAGAAAGAAAGCTCTTTGAAGGCAAGGACTACTTTGTTATTGTTTTTGTATTCCTGGGCCTAATGCAGTATAAATAGTATGTGCTTAATAAATGCTTGCAATTGATTGATTGCTTTGGAACTTCCAAAATATTTTCTCCACAACTACCCTGTGAAATAGGTGCAGCAGGCGTTACCATCATCTATTTTATCATCTATTTTCATGTAACAAAACTCAGGTTCTAGTGATTTACATGGTCATACAGCAAATAAGTAGCAGCAGTATTAGCAAAACTAGCAAAGTGTTCTGACTCCACATTCAGAGCTCCTCGCCTGATGGCATTATAGCCTTCTACTGCTAGAATTCTATTCCCCGAGTTTCTAAATTCAACAATTCATTTCAATAACAATACTAATCATTTGGAAAATAATCCCCCAAACTTCCTTGGATAGTTGTCTATTTATTCTATGATACTCAAATGTGATGCAAGATTAAGGAAAAAAGAGATAAGGAAACAAATTCTTACTAGTTTTCAAAACTATATCAACAAATGTTCACTGGCCCTGATAATATTTTTTTAAAGTAGCTTAATCTCTAAAGTTTATAAAATGTCACAAAGAAAAAAAAATTAGGGAAAAATATTGAAAGGTTTAGTTATGTTAAATGTCAAATATCGTTTTCAGGAACCATTTCCATCTCCCTGCAAGAAAGAGTCAAACCCTTTTTCCTTATCTAAGCACCACATCACTAAAATGGTTCTCATCTTTTACTTAGGTTTCTGAACAAAGGTTGGCACAGGAGGGAGTAGTCAAAAAAACTCACTAAGGGTAATAATTGAGGTGCATGGAATCTTGGGAACATAGAGAAATCTTTGTCTCCCATAGTTCAAACTACACACTAATAGAACAAACTATAGAAAATTTGCATTTTTGTAATAAGTAATCAGCATGTTCTTCATTACTCAAATTTTATTACTTTCTGTCTAGACCAGATCCAACTAATACATATTGACAAAAGATGGTATTATTTATATGTCAATTCTCATTCAGGGAGCATATAGGGATTTGCAGACATTACCTCATTTGAACTTTCACAACATGTCTGTGAGGTAGAAGAGTGACAAGCATTAGTAATGTTAATCATAATAATAATAATACCAATATTTATAAAGCAATGTTCCCCATGAATCTCAGAGTACTTTGTGTATTCATATCTCTGGATTTCTCACAAAAATGTCAGTGAGATTTTTAGATGGTAGCTATCATTAACTTCATATTAAACAAGATATTTAGTGTGTGTGTATACATATATATGTATGTATATATATATATGTATATGTATACACACACTTGCTTTTACCTACTTGAATTCTTTTTTTCTGAATAATCAATGGAAAAAATGGAGTTAATTTGTGATAGGTGAAAAAGAAAGTGGTTTTCATTATCAGTTAGATGCTGCAGTGGATAGAGCACTGGGCCTGGTGTCAGGAAGACCTCCTTTCATATCCTGCCTCAAATATTTACTAGCTCTATGACCCTGAGAAAATCCCTGAAATTCTTTCTCAATTTCCTCCCCTTTAAAATGTGAATAATAATAATAATATTAGACCCTACCTCCCAGTGTTGTTGTAAGATTCAAATAAGACAATATTTGTAAAGCAAATTAGCACAGTATCTGGCACATAGTAGGTGCTATATAAGTGTTAACTGCTATTATTCCTGTTTTATATTACCCAGCATGTGCTTACAATCTTACATCAATCAAATACTAGCCATATAATGCACAACTTTCTTAATAATAGTAACAACGCTTAAGATTTTTTAATACTTAACAGTACAGAAAGAACTTTCACAATATTATTTTATTTGAACTTTAGAATAATCTTATAAATTGAACACAAGAGGGTACCCAGGTGAAACAGGTATGAATAACCCCATTTTGTCAACAAAAAACAGAAGCTCGGAAAGCTTAGTATTCAGATACCACAGGAATGTCCACGCAATAGAAAGGGCACTAGATTCAGAGTCAGAGGATCTGGATTTGAGCCACAATATTGGGTGAGCTTCAAAATTCTAGTTAATATCTCTGAATTTCATTCACTTCGATCATCTTGAAAATGAGGAGGTTATACTCAATGACAATAATCATATTTTATCATTTAATAATAATAATAGAGTACAATAATATAATATTTTTAAAAGCATTTACTATACTCCAGGTACTGTGCTAAGCTCTTTAAAATTAATATTTCAATGAGCTCTAAAGTCCCTTCCAGCTATAACCTCATTGTTCTATGTTTTGATTAAAGCCAACTAACTAGTAAGTGAGAGGGCCCAGAGCAGAATCCAGTAGTATAGATTTCTAGTCCAATGTTCTTTCCTCTTTAAATGGTGTCTCAATATATAAAAGAATTTATCAACTTGAATGAGTGACTATTCTTCTGCCAAGGAGTAATTTACCCACTTGGAGGTTATATATTGCAATCCAAGGCTTCTTAAAATGAACCAGCGGGGCAGCTAGGTGGCACAGTGGATAAGAGCACTGGTCCTGGAGTCAGGAGTACCTGAGTTCAAATCCGGCCTCAGACACTTAACACTTACTAGCTGTGTAACCCTGGGCAAGTCACTTAACCCCAATTGCCTCACTAAAAAACAAAAAAACAACAAAAAAATCAACCAGCAGTGGAACAGTGACTATATGCTCTCATAATCTGAACTGAACTATATCTTTCAGAATTAATATTAGGTATCTTTTTGCAAAATGACACCTATGTTTTGGATATAGACAATACAGAAATCTGTTCTGCTTGACTACTGTGTAATTTAAGATTCTAAATGTGGATTCTAATCTGTTCCCCCAGTTTGGGGGAAACTGACTAAAAATCACTGATAAAACGAGTTTAGGTTTTTAAGGGTTTATTGGAAAATAGAAAGAAAAAGATTGAGAACAGAATTCTAACAGCCTGGCATTCCTATCTTTCCTCAAATTTCCTGTGAAGTCCTCTGCCGCCACCACCATCAAGTCAGGAAGCCTAAAAGCCCCAGCGCTCTCTGTGCAGGCTCCCTTTCCTCCTTCCTGTCTCCTCCCAGACCATAGGAGGCTCCTCAAGTTGATTGGCTGGTAGCCTTGATAGACAGCACCCATGACTAAACGTCATTTCCTGACGCCAAGGAAAAGCCACAATGCCTCTGAGGCATTTTCCTCATGGTGGCGCTTTCCCACAGCAAGTCTCAAGTAGGTGGCATCATTCCAATCATTACACTACCCACTTTTATGGGTGGGGATATTTTTTTCAGTTTCATTTGAGGGGAGAGAGAGAAAGTATATTGTCCTGATTAAAAATATACATATATATAATATTTAAAAGGAAATTGTTATTGAACTTATTAAAGGAATATTTTGCTCCTATTGTCACTGACAAGATTGTCTAACCATTTTTCTCCAGATAACTATAGATATTTTCTTCTAATAGAATACAGAATACCATTTGCCTGGTTTTGAATTTCACAACAATCACTGAACCTAAACCTAGGTTAGCTAATTAAATTATCAGGATTCCAGATCTTTGAGGAGAAACCTGGGAGAGTTTTGCTTATAAGTACTGGTTATGACTGAGAATGGCTCTCAGAGTATCTAGAGCTTTAACTAATACCCAGAAAAACCTGATGATTTTGATGAATTTCTCCCTTTGATTATTTTTTTTTTGCAATTCAACATTAAAGCTAAGTGATAAACAAAGGAAATTAGAGAAATAATATTAGAAAAAGTCACTTTCATAGGGACATTTTGTTCCAAGACCAAGGAGATAAATCATGAATCCTGGCTAGGATAGGGGAAAAAAATCTTTCTACTATGTCTCCCCATAGTAGTGAGCAAAAGAAGATGGGAAAACTTTAAAAATCTCTATCACCCTTAATCAAATCAAAATAAATGTGGGACAAATAAGATTTGGCATTTACATGAGGAAAGGGGTTCAGTCCCCCTATCATAGTGTTACTGCCTAATCTCAAATTCCTTTAAAGGCCATAGGAGGAGGGTGAAGTGAAGTGCAACACAGCCTAACCAATTCTAGACAAACAACCCTGGGGCAGCAACATTAGGGCCTCTCTCCACTTACAACCTCTGTAGAAGCAGGGACCAACTAGGAAGCAGTCTCCTCCCTCTCCAAGCACCGTCCACTTTGAACTGTCCAACCATTTCTCCTCCCCATCCCTTAACAATCCTGAATTTTCCTCAAGGATAAGAATTCCTGGCTACATTTCTGACCAGGATTTGTCAGTGGAAGAATGCTTTTGAGTATCTATAGATTGGAGGGAAAGGATGCCACACATTGGGATCAGAACTGATAGAATTAAAAGAGCACAGGACAAGGAGTCAAAAGATGTATTCCAGGTCTAGTTCCAACATCTACTTGCTTTGTGATCTTTCCAAAGTTACTTAACCCTTGTAGGTTTTGTTTTTTCCTTCCATAAAATGAGATAATAGTATCTGTCCAACCTAACTCACAGACTTGGGAGGATTATGTGAGCTAATGCATGTGGAAATACATTGAAAACTTTTTTAAATCTATGTAAATATAAGGTGTTATTAATAAGTGTACATTCTAAAAGATTCCATTCTCTTTGGTTTTCCCAAATTAGCCTGCAAGCACAAAGTTAGAAGTTATGTGCTTCACATTTTAAATTTTTTAATAAAGTATATTTAACTCACTATGTAGCTATTAATGAATCCCTAAGTCTCTCCAAGTTGCAGTTTTGGCATTTGTGATTATAGTTTATATAATAAGATCATTATAATGTTCTGGGAATTATTACTTATGTCATAAATACACAAAAAATATTGTATGATTATAAGGCATTATCAAATATTTTAGAATATTAAAGATCTGCAGTATCTGAAAAATGAAATTTCATATTTGACAATATTAGCTTCCTGTTTTGCCTTATCTATCAGCAACTTTTCCCCACCTTCATGAAGAGTCGTATAAAGATAAGAACATATATTTGGTATCAGATATTTGGGAATGAATCCAGACTTGAATAATGTAGCTTAAAGTTGACTCTAAGGATTAAAAAAGTATCAAGAGGAAATATATATATATACACACACACACACATACCAAGGAGAAATATATTCATTTATACATATATGCATATAGATTATATACATACATACATACACACATATAGGTGTGTATATATGTATATTATATATTATATATTGTAAGATGGTACAATAGTGATTTCTAATCTTGGTTTTGCAAACACCAATAGTGGTTCCACCAATGTCAAAAGAGAAATTGTTTTAAATTTACCTAATTAAAGAAAAAATTGGGGCAGCTTGGTGGCACAGTGGATAAAGCACTGGCCCCCTGGATTCAGAAGGACCTGAGTTCAAATCTGGACCCAAACACATGACACTAGCTGTGTAACCCAGGGCAAGTCACTTAACCCTTGTTGCCCCACAAAAAAAGAAAGAAAGAAAGAGAAAAAGCGTATTTCACAGAGATCGTTTTAGTTGCTTAAGGAAAGAATATATCTCAGAATAATAATATATATGTATGTAACAAAAGGGAGTATGGTGCAGTTGCCCCAAGGTCAAGAAGATGGATTCAGTTCTTACATGTGGCGCATACTAGCTATGTGACTCTGGGCCAAGAAATTGGCCCATCAATGTCCAATTGAAGAAGATCTGCATTTGTAGAAATTCCTCACCAGAAGTTCTCTACACTTGTAAATCACAAGTCCAATACAAAATATATATATACATCTGTATTTATACATGTATATTATATTTATCACTGGACTTACTGTACAGAGTGTTTTCACATTCAATATTGTATTGAATCTCCATAATGGAAGCATTGTAGTATAGAGGCTTTGTAGAATTGGTTAGCCTTGAAGTGAAGGAGAGCTAAATTCAAGTCGCATCTCTGACACAATGGTTGAAAGACCTTAGGCATAACTTCTCAAGGCTCCAGGAAACTCTCTGAGATTGGAAGTTTCAGAAAATTTGGTGATCTGCATTATTCCTTATACCAACAAAATCTCAGGTCTGGTCCAAAAATCAGAATCAGTATCACTCCTGGTTTCTTTTTTACTTGTTAAAGAAAATAAGGTAAAGAATGATTGCCTATGACTTACCCTAAATTACACAGCTACCAAATGGCAGAGTCACTATTTAAATTTAGATCCACTGTCTTTTTACTCTACTCTACTCTACTCTACTAGCTCTCTTATTAAGATATTAGCTTCCAGAAGGTGGGAATTCAGTTTTCTTGGCCTTCTTGACTTTTATTCACATGTATTAGTTTTCCTGTGATTCTGTTTAAGCCTTTGTAGATACTCTAAATTATAAGTAGAATTCATATTTTCTTTTCTAAGGCATTTGCTATAAGAGGTAAAATTCCATATATTTTCAACACAGGACTTAGAATTTGAAATGTTTACAGTACTTTGTAGTACTGTGCCCACTAATACTTTTTAGAGGTTCAACAATTTGTCACCTCCAGTTCAAATATTTCTTATGTTCTTGACCAGAAGTATATATGAGCCATATCTCTTTTTCTAGTCCTTTAAACAAGTTTTTTTAAAGAAATGATTGCAATCATTGTTAGTTAATGGGTTCTTGTGAATTATACCTGAGCTTACTGGAATTATATTGTTAAACAAGAATGATTTAAGATAATACCAAATCAAATGACATAAATGGTATATTGAATTGATGGATTTCTTACTGGGCCTTTACACCTAATAGCTACTTTGTGTATAGACCAGCTGAGAAGAGAATAAGTCATCTTTAGCAGATGCTGAGCAAAGGGCTCAGGTAAATGAGGTTGGTGGGTTTCCCTTTGGCTCTGAAAGAGCTAAATTAACATTATCCTCATCAGAAAGCCCTGAGCACATCTTTCTGTCATCTTAGCTTCCAAAAGAAGGCCAAAGACAAATGAGCAAGTGGACTAAAATATCTTCTCCATTCATAAGGAGGGAGTGACAAGGGATGGGGGTGGAAAAGATTTGCTCAGGTCAAAGTTGAACTGACATCAAGAGCCTATTAATAAATCTAGCAATTTGGCAAAGTATTTCTTTGACTGTACTTCAACCAGACACTAATTCTAGGATCAGCCTGTGACAGATGAAGAGTCTCGGGAATACCATGTAGCCAGAGAGTATAGCTAGAGGACAGGGTGATGATCTCTCAGTCTGCCAATAATGTATTCAGGAAATACTTTAAAATATATTTTCTATAAACTTATAGCACCATTTCCCCAATCTGAGGCCTGGAGCATAACCCTTGGAGAGCATTGAAACTGGGTCAGTTTTACTGTTTATTTTAACAAATGGATCAAGCTGCATTAGTATAGGGGGAAATGTATAAATATTGATTTGATAACCTAGAGTATATCATATAGAACCAACCCTTCTAACCCTTTTAGAGAAATCCAGGCATAAATAAAGCCTATGTTTCCCCACCACCACCACCACCATTCTTTTTTTTTTCCTTGGGGGAGGGGGGAGGGTCAGGAAAACAATTAATACATAATTCATCCATAAAGTATTTTCACCATGATCTTTGGCAATTGCTCCTTGAGTGCCCTCAGCCAACTAATACAGCAGTGCATAGACTGCATTTCTCCACCTACCTAAAAGGCTGTTGTGTGACATCTACTGCAACAGGGTTTTATTTATGGTGCACTCTATAGAGGCAACTTTTAATAGTTCTACACAAGCTGAGTGCTAAAGGATGCAGCTGACAAATGTTTGTATTATTCTAACTGTGACGAAAACAAAAATCAATAAATGGGCTTTTGGAATCAGGAAAAATAGAGACAGGCCATCCTAGGTCATGTCTCATTCATTTATTCCATATCTTCCTGTACACAAAATGATCAGGCTGGGAATATTGATGGTCTACAGCTGTACAAAATTACTGACTTTTTTCATTAAGTCAACTTTGTTTAAGTGGAATGCTGATTAAATAAGGCACTGTGGAGTGTTTGTAGTAATAACACTTCAGATAGTATTTAAGGTTATACAAATGTTGTTTACAAAGTTTTATTTAATTTTCCACTTTTGCGAAATCTGCAACTAGCTATAAATTATCCCTGAGGTCACCTGGTGGAAAAGTAGGAACCTCACAATTTAGTGTCTCTCTAGAACCTAGAGTGATTCTCCTGCCTCCCAGGTAGAACACCAATTGCCCTCTGCCTGCAAAGAGCAACTAAGGGATATAAAACCATATTAGGGCAAGTTCAGGGGTCCCTTAGACAGGAACTGTACAACAGAGCCATGAGTAGGAATTTTGGTGCCTAAGGCAATCAGTCTGAAAGATGCCCTCAAATCAAATATTGAAAAAAAAACACTGAAGGGAGGTGAGGAAAGATATCATGGGGAGATCTCAGGACATTGACTTCTATGGACAGAGACCTCAAGACATCCTGGAGATAGGAAGCAAGATAGATGTAAGCATGGAAGAAGTTTACCTGTAATGTGGTTGTTGTCTGGAAGACAGAGCACATCATCTTAATAGCTTTTTTTTTTATCAATTATTATCACTAACTAGGTACTGGTTAAGTTTCTTAATTTTGATGCAATAGAACAAAAATATCACTTATGTACAGGTCTGGATCTTCAATATATTAAGGTAAGTTCTTTGGACCTCTCTGAAGCATCCAAAATAATTTCAAATTTATAAAGTAATGATATTCTTGGAATAAATAATAAAACAAAAATATAGATTCAGACTATTGTGGCAAGACTAAAAGTAAGGGTGGGAATTTATTGATGAAGTTGAAATGTCTGTGACCTTGGCAAGGATGAGGGGAGGAATAGGAAAGAGGGAAGACAGTGGGAAGGGGAAGTAACCACTTCTGGTGGGAAGGGGAAGTGACCATTTCTTCTGAGAATTTGTGATAGAAAATAGGAGAATCTGTGCATCATCAGACAGGCATAATAGATTTGGAGATTTCAAGTTGTTCACAAAAAGTATGGGTAGGACCCCTGGTACAGAATACCGCTGGAAAAATCAGCCCAGGAGGTATAGAAAATCCTTATGAAATAAATTCTAAAGACAAAAACAAATCTAATGATGATGAAGAAGAAAAGCAGAAGTTTTTTAAAGAGATCAGCGTAAATACACAAAGAGCTTATTAATTCCATTTCTGATGCTTACCAACTATACAGCTGTGGGAAAGTCACTTCACACCCTTGGGCCTCAGTTTCCTTATCTATATATAATGGGGGCACAGGCTAATGGACATGAATCAAGTCTTTGGAGCCGCTTTGGACATTCCTTTCCTGGTTCTTCACAAATGCATGGACCTTTGGGGAGCCATATTTTGGCCATAATAACTCAGAGTTAATACTATGTAATGAAGAAAAGCTTTAATTGTCTTCAGAGCTAGAAGGACTGATGACTCAGGAGAGGCTGAGACTGAAGAGAGTGTGTATTCAAAAAATGGGAGTGAATGATCTTTTGCTTTGGCACTTCTCAAGTAAGAAAGACCATCTTGGGCTGTTCATTTCTCTAATGACACTCTCTTTTGTTTTTTTGTGTTTATTCTTTCCTATTCTTAGGAAAAGAAAATATTCCAAAAGATAAGTGTGCAGACTACTGGTAAAACCTGGAGATCTAGCATAGCCCTTGGAGGAACCTCCTTTTAGTAACTGATAACATCAGCAGCCAATATAATGAGGCACTCCCTCTTGCTACTTCATGCTCAGGGATATTGTATGTATGCCAAGGGCCAAGTGAGTCCCTGGTTTGAGAAATGTTTTGTAACTTTTGTCTACAATTTACCTTCTCAGTAAATATACTTCTGTAAAAATCTAATAGATGTCAAATAGTTCAACGATATCAGTAAGGAGATTGAGTGGGGGCTCATGAGTGACCATATTAGAAATAGCAGACTTTCTGGGTCATCCCTAGGAGTTGTTAACCTCTGTTATAGCTTGATTCCATCTAATAGTCTGGTACCCATCTCCAAATAGTCTTTCAATGCATCAAATAAAATACATGGGACTACAAAGAAAACCAATTATTTTGAAATTTGGTTGTTTTTGTTTTTAATGTTCATGGACCTCAGATTAAGAACCCCTGACCTAGAACTTCATGAGGAAAGGTAATCCTTTGCAAGAAACTAACCTGATAGTACAGTGTAAACTCAAAGTGTGAGCCACATTTTAAGTTTATACAAGTGATGGTGCTGAAATAGTGAACTTTTGAATTCTTTTCCAGCTTTACATATATGACCCTATGTACCAAGCTATAGTCTTAAAATGCAAGTACAGAAGATCAAGGCAAGTACAGGTAACTGAGGATGAATACACAAGTTAGACATGGACTAATAAAAAATAGCTTCAGAAGCACTAAAGATCAGAAAGTAGAAATATTCTTAGAGGCAGGTAAGTAGTGCAGTGAATTTAGCACAGGACCTAAAGTCAGGAAGAACTGAGTTCAAAATGCAGTCTCAGGCACTCATTAGCTGTATAACCCCAGCCAAATCACTTAAACTTGTTTGCCAGTTTCCTCATCTGTAAAATGAGCTGAAGAAGGAAATGGCAAAACACTCGAGTACTGTTACCAAGAAAGCACCTAATGGGGTCACAAAGAGTTAGCCATGACTATAAAATGACCAAACAACCAAATGCACCTACCTACTCACATTGTTGTGAAGTGAAGACCAAATGAGATATTTGTAAAGTGTCTTACAAAAATAAATGCTCACTACTATTATCATAGAATGAATTAAGCCTGATAAAAAGTATTGAAGACAAAAGAAAGTATGTTTCTTAAATTAACTTCAAGAAAAGAGAAGAATCAAAGGGAGCTGGTAGATGAGTTACTTATAATAAATGAGTGATGACAGGTAAAAATATCTTTATTTATGTCAGTTTATTCTGTTGAGGAAAATGTTTTGAACTTCATGAGGCCAAACATAAAATTATTAATTGAATGTTGAAATCTATAATGAGTACGGAAATAGTGAAAGAATACTTAACTATCCTTACTGAGTTCAAGTCACCAGGCCTAGATGAACTACATACCAGGGTGCTGAAAGAACTCTGTGTGCCCTGATGTTTGTGTCTTTGGAAGATGAGGACAAAAGGGAGAAGTACCTAAGGAACATATTCTACTTGACTTTGGTAGAAGGCTGTGTTGGTTGAGAAGAAGGAGAAGGTCTTTAGCTAAAAAAAGGATGAAGATTTGAAGGACTTAGAAAATGGTGGGGGCAACTAGGTAGCACAGTGAATAGAGCACTAAGCTTAAATCAGAAAGACTCATTTTCCTGAATTCAAACAAATCTCACCCACTTACTATCTGTGTTACCCTGAGCAAATCACTTAATTCTGTTTGCCTCAGTTTCCTCATCTATAAAATGATCTGGAAAAGGAAATGGCAAACCATTCCAGTATATTTAGCAAGAAAAGCCCAAATAAGATCACAAAGAGTTGGACGCAACTGAAAAACCACTGAATGACAACAAGAAAATAGTGGAAAGAGATCGATTTGGGGGAGGGAAAATTTGGAGGGATGTGAAAAGGTTAAAGAAGGGCTGGTGGAGAAATAGGATTGTGCTGAAGGACCCAAACTAAAAAAGAGAGAAATTAAAGAAACGGAAGGGGGAAGAATACAACAAAACTATGTGGGGGAAGAGGATCTCCAAATCCAAGAAAAAAAAAAAAAAGAACTGCGGAGTATAGATGCTGAATGAACCATACTATTTCTTTTGTTTTTGATGCTGTTGTTTTTTTTCTATTCTGAGGTTTTTCATCATTGCTCTGATTTTTTCTCTTATAACATGACTAATGCAGAAATATGTTTAATGTTATTATGTATATATATAACCTATATCAGATTACCTGCTGTCTAGGGGAGGGGTTAGGGAGGGGGGGGAGGGAGAAAAATCTGAAATTGTAAAGCTTGTATAAACAAAAGTTGAGAACTATCTTTACATGTAACGGAAAAAAAATAAAAAACTTTATTAATTAAAAAAAAACTATGTGGGGAAAAGGAAAAGAAAAGAAGAATAGAAGCTAGAGGATGGCTCAAAAAAGAACAACTAATTGAGGGAAAAGAAGGATTTAAGAAATGAAAAAGAAAAAAAGGAGAAAGAGGAGGTAGTCAGTAAGACAACCATGCAAGACAATGTAAGAGATTAGCAAAACAGCAGGGGGTGGGAAAGCTGGGCATGAGTGTCCAGGTGTTCACAAGGTTTAGAGAGCAACAATTCCAGAGTTAGAAACCTCTCATAGCAAGAACGACAAAGGACTTTGGAGTTCACTTTCAGCAGGTTGGAGAATGAGGGGACTTTTACAGCGACTTGAATGGGAGCACACCATCTGTATTTCAATCACATCCAAGTGATTGCTATCAGTGCTCATCTCCCACTTTGAAGAAGAGGAAGAGTCTGCAAGAATGACTTCCCACTTTCCATATTATCAGAGTAAATGCATCATTTATTCATTTTTTTAAAGGGAAGAAAGGCTTGCTAAAAAAAACAAAGAAGAAAAAAGATGTAAGGGGGCAGAAGGAAAGCCTGTTCTGTGTCAGAAGGCTGGAATGTAGAAGAATGTGAAGCAGAAGAGAAAGGGGAAGGGGCCTGAGCATTTGGGATTCTTTATAATGGATGAGGCTCTTTCTAAAAGAAAAGGGGCTATAGGGGGCAGCTAGGTGGCACAGTGGATAAAGCACCAGCCCTGGAGTGAGGAGGACCTGAGTTTAAATGCAGTCTCAGACATTTGACACTTACTAGCTGTATGACCCTGGGCAAGTCACTTAACCCTCATTGCCCCACAAAAAGGGCTGGAGAGGAAGTAGCTGCTTGTCCTCCAAGGGATGCC